>NW_008614172.1:28106-45935 GCF_000691845.1 Merops nubicus | reverse complement strand
CTGAACTTTGGACTTATAAATTGTGCCTAATAATTAATGAAGTTAAGATTGTATTTTTCATACTTACAAGGATGTGCTGGCAACTGTCACAGAAATCAATATTGCAGACAGAAAATAATAGCTGTTTTTAACAGGGTCAGAACCCCATTTGCTAGAAACCACTGTAGGCCCACTGAGGCTATGATGCAAGACTTCTAAATTTGCCTGCACTGACATTTGCCTTTCACACACTGGCAAGTAACACTCTTTTAAACAGCCTCTTTGTGGAGTGACCAGCAGAGAACTTGCAAACCTTCACCAAGAGCAGCACTTTCACGGGCACAGATGGCAGAAGGGTGTTCTCTCTCCTGCTACCTCTCTGCAGGAGTTAGAGGTCTAACTACCACTTGTGCTGCTGCCAAGCCCCTCACTACTGCCTCTCTTCCTGTCTGCCAGACAACTCTTTGGAAAATTGTTTTTCCTTGCTGTTAAAACTGACTTTCTTGTCTCATGTTCAGTATCCAAGCCAGAAAACAGCAGGAAGCTAGCTTACCTTTTTATTTGCTCTACTCCAGTCCATTCTCATGGAAGTACATACCCTTCAACCACCCCTTCCTTTATTACTGTTCTCCTTCCACATGATATGGATTCAGCTGGCAAACAACCAAAGATGAAGTATTGAGGAGAAACATTTCAGACTTCCTCAGACTGAGAACTAAGGATTATTATGAAAACTGTTTTGCACTTGCCAAAATCCACACCTCAGAGACAAGAAAAGCCTGTGTTCTTCCCCAATAACTACATGAACCTGTGGAAAAAAACTGTTTCCTATCACTTTGACACCAATGCACAAAGCTTTTCACTCCACAAGCCATTTTTTTCTCCATATGTCTCAATGTTTAGATGATAGCAGGGAAAAAAGCTTTTTAACAATGAAGGCGGACAAGTGAAAGGTGGTAGGAGGAAGGAAGGGCCTCCTGATTATCTTCTAGTAACAAGAACATCCAACTTTAAATTATTCAACCCACTCTTCAGTTTTGGGACCTTTCAAGGTTCTATGTTACTGGCTGCCCAAACAACCATGGCAGCAAAAGTAAATAATCTTCCACCTGTAATGGCCCAGGAACCTCCTTCCTTTTTTTGACACAGGCTTTATAAGCTGGAGTGTGTGAGTTCTCACCTTGAGTTCCCCCATCACAGAATCATAGGGTGGTTTGGGTTGGAAGGAACCTTTAGAGATCACCTAGTTCAACCCCCCTGCCATGGGCTGGGACACCACCCACTAGACCAGGTTGCTCAAAGCCCCATCCAAATGGACCATGAACCCTTCAAGGGATGGGACATCCACAACTTCTCTGGGCAACCTGTTCGAGTGTCTCACTATCCTCATCATAAAAAAATTATTTCTTATGTCCAATCTAAACCCTACCCTCTTCCAGTTTAAAACCACAGACCCTTGTCCTGTCGCTACAGCCCCTATTAAACAGTCTGTCCCTATCTTTCTTATAATTTCTTTACCATTTTCTTCTCTTTAAATACTGAAAGGTCACAACAAGTTCTCTTCTCCAGGCTGAATAACCCAAACTCTCTCAGCCTGTCCTCACAGGAGAAGGGTTCCAGCCCTCTGATCATCTTTGTGGCTCTCCTCTGTAGCGACCCCAACAGGTCCATGTCCTTCTTGTGCTGGGGGCTCCAGACCTGGATGCAGCACTCCAGAGCAGGGTAGAGGGGCAGAATCACCCCCTCGACCTGCTGGCCACGCTGCTTTTGATGCAGCCCAGGATATGGTTGGCCTTCTGGGCTGCAAGTGCACACTGCTGGGTCATGCCCAATATTTCATCTACTAGTACCCCCAAGTCCTTCTCCACAGGTCTGCTCTTGACCCCTCTATCCCCCAAATTGTACTAATACTGGGGATTGCCATGACCCAGGCGCAGGACCTTGAATTAGTCGCCTGTTGCAACAGGACAAGGGGTGATGGTTTTAAACTAAAATCATGTGGATTTAGGCTAGATAGAAGGAAGACTTTTTCACACCGAGGGTGGTGAAACACCAGAACAAGTTGCCCAGAGAAGTGGTAAATGCCACATCCCTGGAAACATTCAAGGTCAGGCTGGACAGGGCTTTGAGTAACCTCATCCAGTTGCAGATGTCCCTGCTCAGTGCAGGGGGGTTGGACTAGATGACTTTTAAAGGTTCCTTCCACCCAAAACCATTCTGCCATTCTATACTGCTCTGGTTGGATATAACCTTCAGAGAATTACCTCTTCTAGAAATTCAGGTCCATGGGATTTCTGAACTCCCTGAGATGGTCTCTATTTGAAGCACAGGAAAACATATTATCTGCTCTAATAACAGACTCCCACGCCACAAAGCTCTGCCTCTCTCAGTCATCATTTCAGTTTACCTAGAAATAGATAACTACAGAACAATATATAAAAGAGAAATACAGATTTATAAATATAGTTATGAAACATACAAATTAATAGATACTTCTGTGTACACTTGAATTAGCTTTGTGCTTTTTCCATATAGTGGAACAAAATACACAACGGGGCCAGCATACAACTCAATGCTAACTTCATTTTTAATCAATGCTGCAGGAAAAATAACCTTGTAAAGGTGGAAAGCTCAATTTCTGCTACTCCTTAAGCAGCTTCCCAGCCCTCTACTCCCTCGATTTTTCCTCAGAACAGATTTTTGTTCACATCTTCGTGTACAGGGAGAAACAAATGGTAAGGCATCCACCACATACTCATATAGGAAAGCAGAATAAATGAAATTTTCCTGCCTTGAAGGATGCTGAAGGGGAACAGTTTTCACTTTCAGCAGAAATAATGGAGGAGTCAGGAGAGTGGTTTTCTCCTCATTTTTTCCACTCAGGTTCAAAGTGTAGCTAATTGCAGTATTCCCATAAGGTAGGCAGACAGCACGGGAGACTAGAATTCTTCCTGACCCACAAGACGGGAATATCTTTAAAGAAACTCATTATTATTCAAATAAATTTACTCTGTAGGGCAGGAACAGTCTAAAAAACAAATAGTTACTTCCCTTCTATCTGTATAAGAAGAAAAGAAAACCCCAGATATTGGTACTGCTAGTACCTGCTCTTTCCATCACATGTGTTTATTTGATGGTTGGTTAGGTTTGGGGTCTCAGGAGCCAGTGTGTTCACACCCAGGTGTTAGCCAGCTGACCTGCTACACCACATCCTTGGGTCACTTCAGCTAAGAAGCAATGGGCCTTTATTCTACTACAGTATGTTAGTTTGGTGGAGCACATGCCTGATTTGGGACACCCCAGTTGTCCTCCCCCTTGAAGCCACATCACAGCATCCTCTTCTACTCACATAGGCTCATACCAACCACCTACAAATACAGCAGATGCCCTAGAACACATCAAAGCCATCCTAAAAACAAAATCAATAAAAGCCATAGATAGAACAGAGCTTCCCCACAGACTACCAACGGGACCACTCAGAACCAGGCAGCACACTGGAAGGGGGGGCCAAGAAACAGAAAGACTAATAGGCTACCACTACCCATCCAAGCAATCACCCATGCTGTAGAAGCTCTTCTGAAAGGAACCTCTTCTTCCACATGGTTGTCACCACCTCTTCCCCACCTCCTTGGGTAAGCAATCATTTTAGGGACTTTTTTCATTTCATACTCAGCATGCTGCTGAGTAGCCAATTCAGAGAACAGAAACCCACTTGTCTTTCCTAACAGGCTTTACAACACCCGTGCTTTTAATTAAAATAGGCCATATTTGCAGGGGATATACAATACATGCAACTGCAAGTCTGTGACTACAGATGCAGAGGAATAACCAGGGATTATAGCCTGATCCAGGAGTCCAAGATGCACCATTCCTAGAGAGCACACTTAATAGTACAGAGCTGCAGAACACAGCAGAAAGAAGAAAGGAATATACAGAACACAGAGGCTGCCTAACTCACTGAATTCAAGCCTATCATCTCTGCACAAACTCCACTGATGCTTTAATTAACCAGTAGCAACTTCAGCACCCACATTAACTACTTTAGGATCCGTTCAGCTGCCCAGAACCTATCACAAAAACATGAAGGATGATACCTCATCTCCACTGGAGTTTGTAGAAATTCTTATTGTTGATTTTAGTAATGCTTTAATTGCACCCATATATTTTGCACATGATCATGTTGGATACAACTTTCCAAAGGCAAGTTGTTAAAACTCAAAGTTCTTTGAAAGTTTTCCTAAAAATATAGTGTTTGGACATTTAACTAAGAGGGATATTTTTTAAAAGTTACCAATTGCTCTTAGAAAGACAGAAATCCTAGCTTTCTTTGGTAAAGACCTGTAAACTACTCAAAGTTTATTTATCAATTCTTCATTTGTACACAATAAATCCTCTTAGAAGAGCTTTGACAGCGCTGGCCACTTCCATTCACTTTCTGCCTCTCTAGACCACCTGGCTACTCTCACTGTTTGTACCACCTCCACTCAAAGAGGGCTTATTTCTCCTATTGCAAGTAATTCACATTAAAAGTTATCAGGTCTTGTACTTCTGTCTCTTCAGCCCATCTTTGTCAGGCTGCAGCATCAGCTCCACTCAGAACAACCACCCAAGAGACAACTACAACAGTGTCACGTAACACACTCACTGTATGTCTTTGCCAATTAAGTCATCAGAATTTTAGTACACTTCATATTTTGGTTCTTCTTCAAACAGTAACTTTCTGTAACTGAAATGTCATCTCTCTATTTTGTTTTCTTTGCAGAGGGAAAAAACCCAAACCCATTCCCTGTCTGTATCCTAATTTCTTTTCCCATCAAGCAGTAACAGCAATTATTGTTCTTACAAATTTTAAGCAAATCTGTTGATATCATGGTTTTATCACAGTGTTTCTCAATGCACAAAATCAAATTTTCTAATCAACTGTTGCCCCAAAGTACCTATTACTCTTGCCTTATTTAAAAGCTGCTAGTGAAACACGTGCCTTATTCTTGTTTCTGATCTCATTTAAGTCTCCATGCCAATATCTATACTTATGTGAAATCCAAGTTTCAGAGTACAGAAAGCTAAACATAGAGGTTTGAACTTCACCTTCCAGGCAGGAGTCTTTATTCCTTTTACACAAGTTTAACAGTTGTTTATAGCAGGGATTTGGGACAGTCATTAACAAGGATCACTCCACCTTATTCTTAGGGAATGACTCTGCCCAGTAGGGCACACAGGACATCAGGACTGCTGGAAGTTACACAGAAGCAGTCACTAGTTCTCTCAGAGGTGCATTAATCTGACTCCTTGATTCATTCCACAACAGGCTTGTAAAAACTCTGAAATTAAACTGAGGCACTGAGGAAGGACTTAAGATATAAAGATGCAACTATCCCCATAACAAGGAACTCCTGTGGTAGAGACTGATCTCAAGGCAGTATTTCTGCTAGAATACAACTGCAAGACTAGCACACTACTGACAGAAAAAGTTTGGAGCTGACCTAAGGCATCCATTTCTCTTCACTTCTGTGCATCTAAGTCTGAAAATGATATATTATATGCATTTGGATTCTTCCTTTATGTTAGTTATTACCTGAATTTATTCTAATGGTAACGTCAACCCTGACAACTGAGGTTCTGGATTGGTTTCTCAGCATCACACAGAGTACAGCCCACAAAAGCAACTAAATAGGGTGTCCTCCTTCACACCTCTTCCTGGAGTGGGTTTGAGTAGCTACTAAAACCTGTCTGCCTGCCTCTCTGGAAAGGTGCTCCTTCAGCAACCAGCACTGGTCAGTGGAGAGGCTGCTTGAGCCTCACACATCTCCCAGCAAGCTGTTAACCAGTCATCAAGTGCTAAATAAACTCTTAGAAGAGACAGGCTGTATTTCAATGTGTGTTGATGCTAAAGGTGATCGTTCTTGTATCTGTCTCCAGCCAACCTGCAAACCATCACTTCTACCTTCCTGACAATGCCCAGGCTACCAGCATTCATAAATACTTGCTGGACACCAGCCTACCCTGCAGCTTTCAGAATGATTATATCATATCTCCCATCCTGTTATTTAGAAGTGCCAGAGTTAACACATCCCTCTGCCTCAGAATAACAAATATGGTTGCTATTTGGTAACATTAAGTCAATTATTTGAAAACATCACTTCATAAATCTGAGTGAAGTATTACAAAACTCTATACTGCTGAAAAAGTATTACTCTGGTTTTGAAATCAAAGTATTTGCATTTGGTTTAAAAATAACTCCTAATTTTAAACACTCAGTACTACAAATATTTAATCAAACAAAAAAACACTTTAAAGAAATTTCCATTAAAAAAAAAAAGTCTTTCACAAGACAGCCCAGTGCCTCTAGGGAATCTTTTATTCAGAAAAAAAAAAAAAGATTAATAGCTTTCTTAATTAAAATATACCACAGTGAAGAATTAGTGGCTACATTTAATTTTCTTTAAAGCACATTGGTTTACATTCCTTTTGCTGAACTAAAAATGCTCTATTATGTTATTCTACATTAAACAGAAATAAAAAGTAGAGTCAAGGCCTAGAACACATTTTGACAGCAGTTATGAAAAAACTATACCTAGACTGCAAGGAAGCAGATCAAATTAAATCAAGCAGCCTGTGCACATAGCCCCTGCTCAAGTCAACTGCTAGGTATGAAAGGATAAACTGGGTAAATTGTCCATACTGAAAAGCAAAACTACATCTCTATACCAGAATCCCCTCCTTAATTTTAATGTTACAGAGAAATGGAAGGGAAAAGCCTGAGAGATACTATGATAAAAGAAAAGAACAAAGAAAATCAACCAAAATCACCCCAATGTTTTCAGAAATCCCTCTGAGCTTAGTTACAAGGGCTTGCATACTGAAATCAAAAGCAAATTGGCTCCCTTCAGTACCTGCATAAAGAAGAGGTAGCTTGGTTGTTTATCACTGCCAAAGGGAAATATCTCTTGATGGAGGAGCTGTACAACACCCACGCAACCCCCAGACCTGTTCTGAAGGTGCAAAAGGATAGAGGTCTGTGGCTGGCCTCTCACACTGGGGCAGGCTTCACTTACCACTAGCCTGCTGATGTGAAAAAGAATGGCTGTGAACAGAATGAATGGTCTGCAAGCATTTCAGCATCACTTGTGAAAAGCTAATTCTAATTTCTCAGCTATTACTGGCTGCAAGTATTCCCTGATGTAATTACGGAGTAATAGCTGAGAACTTGATTGTAACCAACAGTTAGTAGTTTGTTGCTAACAAGGCAAACATGACAAACAATTTTGAGGCAATTATTGTCATTACAAGCCCCACTCAACTGTTCAAGGCAGGCGTAATACAAAGTGACAGTTGTGCAGCTGGGAGGGTGGTGTGGGGAACGGGATTGTCCTCTGCCTGCAACCGACCAGTCAGACTGTAGCAGAGGCTGCTCAATGCATTATTCATGTTTAATAATATTTTAGTCTCTAAAGCAAATTACAGGATAAGATAAAAAAACAAAGACGTCAAAAAAACGAACACAAGTTATTAAAAGATGAGAGAAGGCACACAGAGGGAAAATAGAGCAGGGAGATGTTCAGCACGGCCAGCTCACAAGATGCTTGCAACCAGCAAATGAAAATACAATGGCTCTACGTATTAAAAGAGTCAGCTGTAAAAGTAATCCATGTGATACACTTCAGTGAGGGGGTTGCTCACGTCCAAATCCTGGTTTGAGACCCTTGGCTGATTAGGCAGGCCCACAGTTAGTTAGTGAAGTTGTGGAAGTCACTTCCATTACTCTGGAGGAGGAAGGCAGGAGCGCTCTGCGTGGAGAGACACTGATGCCTAATTCCTACCAGATCCCAGTTTTATAGAGAGTCAAAGGAAGATTTTCATCTACCATACAATGCAAGGGCCTCACAGATCAGCTCAGTATTCTGATGACAATCACACACCAGCTGCCTTGTCAGCAGCCAGTACATTAAAATACTTGATTTGCTGAAATTTGACCCAGCTCTCCTTCATGATGTCGAGGACTGAAAGTTTCTAATGCAGCTGCAGCAACATTTCAAGCTCTTGCCCAGGCTTAGTACAGACATTACCACTGACATCCTAACACTGCTCAAATGTCATTACAGTGTCACTCCCAGTGCCTTTTGCACTAATAGGCCATTGTCTCCAGAGAAGCCACTAAAATGCCACTGACACTAGATTGCCACAACTCTCTGGCTTTCTGTTCTTGTTTCAGCGCTTTCTTCCTCTTTCTTAAATGTTTTTATTTATGCAAATAATAGCAAACCAAAGCAAATCTGAAGGGCCAAATCACCCCAGGTGTAGCTCCAATGAAGCAAAATAATACCAGTACTACATGCCAAGTTCTCAGGTCCACTTTAACTCTGCCTAGGTGAAGACAATACTAATTACCTTCAGCTAGAGCCATATGTTATAACCAAACCCCTGTCCAAAGAAACCTTTGTGACTTTGATGTGCCTGATAACACTTTAGTGCAGCCCACGGAGTTATTCAGAAATGTGCATGTGTGACTGTGCTGCCTTTTGCTTTCCTCAGTAATGAAGCTGGTGGCTGCAAAAGGTGTCAGACTGACAGGAGACATCCCCTTATCCTCAGAACAGACTGCCAGGCAGCCGAAGCAGAGACCTTCCTCATCCTCTCTTGCCAGCTTCTCTCAACCCTCATTGTTGGGACGTGGTTGTTGCCCTCACTCAGCCTCTGCTCTGTCTCTCAGACCAGCTGGAAGGTGAAACCTGTTCATACAGGTGAGCTTTCCCCTTCAGGGAAACTACAATGAGATAACAAAAGCTATGCATAAGGTGCTGTACTGCTAGTGTTGCCTGGATGTTACTGTAATCTCCTCTCTACCACAGATAGGTATCTCAGATCTCTTTCAGAGGACTAGTCTTTATTGTTTCAATCCTTAGTCATAAAATTGAGTTTATTGCCCAAAATCTCACAAGTTTCACTGGCTCGAGCAAGACTGGAAGGCCTGAATATATCATAAAATTCAGTCAGCTCCACTTCCAGCTTGAAAGTAATTTTAAATGCTCTCCCATTTCACCAGTGGCTTGGACTGGGTTCAGAGTGAACGGGGACAGCAAACTCTGCACCCTTGCACTGACACAAGGTTTTGACAACTTAATCAGTTGATGCTGCTTGTTTCAGGCAAAACTGTTGGGTAAAGATTACAGCTTTGATGCAGGAAACGGGTATTTAGGTGACTAACTCCAAGACTTGTATCTACCACAAACACCAAAGAAAAGGGGATAGTTAAACAACCACACCTCCTGCATCTATACTGTGGAAAGCCTGGCAGCTTGAACGTGCTGGGGAAAAAGAACTGGCACCAACCAAATGACCACAAACTACCTGGAGGCACAGTCCTCCACTGCATTACCACACTACTGCTCAGTTTCTATAAACTGACAGAAAATACAACCAGGAAAAGCTTATTAGTAATCTCACCTAAGATGATGGCACAGCCCCTGTCAAAGGTTGAATCATGACATATTTTGTCATAACTGGCTGCTATGAGCAGAGTCTCCACACAGGCCCTGTGAGGGGAGTTCTATATAAATATGTATAAACATGTAACTATCATTTTCTAAAAACTAGTTTGAACAGTCTCTCTACTCAGGACCAAACAAAGCACTGACATGTTTTAGTGTACCTCAGTACAGCACAGAGAAATACTGAAAATAAATGAATTCTGCATCTTGCACCAAGTTACAATCAAATGTCTCATCCTTATCTTTATTTGATAGCTCACATAGTGAAAACAAACAAACAAACAAAAAACCCTCCACATAAAATTTATAGTGAACATGTTGTTTTTTCTACAGTTGTGCATGTTCTTAATTTCCCCTAATCAGAGCACCCCTCTGCACCTCTCTCATGTCTTGGTAACTAATGAACCACCACAGGCAGGGAGCAAACCCCCAGCTGTTCTGCACAGGGCTCCAGCTAACAGCCAAGGGCACCAAGAGTTCCCACTTCCTTCAGGGTAGAAGCTTTTCTTACCCCTGTGACAGACCTATCTGGAGGTCAGTTTTCACTACAAAAGTCATTTTTGTACAGGTTGAAGCATTAATTGAAAAGAAAGACAAGCTCCTTTATTTCCAGCTCCGTTTGCAAACCTCACCTGCTGTCTGTGGTTTGAAACAAGGGCAAAAGGGTTTGATCCAGCAACAGCAGAGCCCCCAGAGCTTTATTAGGAGAGAGGAGAATCACAGGCAGCTCTGGGGTGGGAGCTTTGTCCACAGATGAGTGGTACACAGGGCTTGCTCCTATGAACCAGCTTAGGGCAAGGGAGCTGCAACATGTGTAGGGTAGCAAAAAAAAAACAGAGGCAAAGCAAGGGGAGAGGGTGCAAAAGAGAAAGGAAGAGAGCAGCAATTTGCAGCCCTATAATCCAGCTGGCTGCTAGGGATGGCAGCTCTGAGGCACTGGTGAGCAGCTAGCCCTGCCCCATTCCCAGCTGGGGAATGAACCGATTGCAAATTAGAGCTGCTTGCCTTTTATAACTCCCCAGGGAAGAGCAGCAGCTCTTTTCCAGCTCCTCCCCCATCGTTGCAGCAGCCCTGCAGGTGCCCAGGATGCTATTTTCAGCCATTCACCAGCAGGTGCCAAGGCCCTGTTATTTAAAAGCATACAAAGGCTAATCCAAAGCAGGCACTGCCCTTGGTAGTGTTGTGGCAACTTCAGTACTACAGATACAACTCACCAGCTCGCCCCACTTCTCCTTTCCTCCTCAATTCCCTGTTACCTCTCAACCTAATATGCTTTATACAGGGAATCTTATGAAGCCTCAGTATATAGTACTACAGATACAACTCACCAGCTCACCCCACTTCTCATTTCCTCCTCAATTCCCTGTTCCCTCTCAAACTAATATGCTTTATACAAGGAATCTTATGAAGCCTCAGTATGTTTGCAGAGCCCAGGACTTTGGGGCAATTCCAGCACTCATCTACTGTGAGCAAACACACACCTTCCCTCTCTGTGCCCTCCTTCTCAGCATTCTCCTACCTACCATGACATTTTTGGGTGAGAAGAAGTCTATTGTTTTCAGCTGATACTGTGGGTTGCTCTCACATTTGCCTTTATTTTGTTCAAACAACCTAACCATGAGAAACAGAACAGAGAGTACTGGACTGGGAGACACTGAGAAACCTCAGGTCAGATTTCCTAGTACAAGCTCTGTGATGGAGTCCCACAGCCAAATGCCTGTCTACATACCACACAGGAATAGACCCAAGGGAAGAGGGGATGAAAGCCAGACACTGAGAAACCTCAGGTCAGATTTTCTAGTACGAGCTCTGCGATGGAGTCCCACAGCCTGTCTATATACCATGCAGGAATAGACCCAAGGAAAGAGGGAATGAAAGCATCTCAATCCTTTTAGGTAGATAGTGTCAGCCTTTCACTATGCTCTGATAACCTGAACTGGAAGAGGACTCTCCATCCTCACAAGGGATTGTGCTGCTAAGTTCATCTAAGTTCCCTTAAGTTCCCTTTTTTCTTTCCTCATTCCCATTCCCAGTTCCATCCCTCTATCCATGTGTCCATTATTTACTTCCAGTCTTCTTTTTTCCTGCCCTCCTACCATTCCTCTCTTCCCTCTCCCTTCTCTAATGTCTTTCAGTTCCTCCTTCAGCCTCTTCTCCCCTACCTGACAAAGCAGTGTTGCTCTAACTCTCCAGGCTCAGGTTTGCCACCTGACAACAGCTAGCACAGGAAAACCATGAAGCAGGAGGAACTGCTACTTCAAATCTCACTATCAGCAGATGCCTTAGCCAGAAGATGCAGCAAAAAAATAGGATTGCCTTAGGAAGGTGAGCAAGCACCACCTGGGAGGAAGGGAAGGAAAGCCAACATCTTAATTCTGTGAGATCACACTACCTGCAGTTCAAAGGCCACAGTGCATTTATTGCCCAGACATTTTAAACAGAAAGTGACAGATTTGCAGTGTTTTATGATTTGTGCTTATGCTCTAATATGATTAGATGTGGCACATGAATCTGGTTGCAGCAGGTATTAAGACACATATGACAGGTACTTCTTCACAGGTTACTGTGCTGGGGTATAATTTTTATTTCAGACATATGCATGCACACAATTGCTATTAAGAAACACTCTATATATATGAAACTCAGTATATAGGTAAGGAAAAACCTCAAAAGCACAGTTTTGCACTGAAAGCCTTATACATAAAAATGGCAGCTTTTGAAGTATCCCTGAAAACTCTAACTTTGCAGTATTCTCACAATGTATTAGCCCTGAGAAGTCAACTTTCAACAGGAAAGTGAACTGGTTTACCCTATATCGTGGTGCATCGATTGGAAGAAGTAACTGTCAAACTCCATCTATTTCATGTCCAGGAGAAATGTAAGAAGCACAAATTGGCACACACGATCAGGAAATTTCAGAATTTTAAGTACAGAATACCAAAGTGCTGTTTCTGATACCAGTAGAGTTGACCTGCACTTTGGGTGTTGCACATTCACGTGTCACTCATGAGCCACCATCACAGTCTGTAGTGGACAGGCTCTTAGTGAGCTCCATAGCCAAGGAGAAAGTTCATTCCAAACCAGGCTCATCTAACTTGTTCTCTAACATGGGCTGAAATCAGAGTACACATTTATGCATCTTCTAAGCAAAGAACTTCCATCTCTTTCACCAGCAAATTAGCTTTGTGTTATAATCAACCTAGAAATAATTAACATTCAAATTTACAATGCTGTTTGTTTTGTTTTGTCTTCTTTTTGCCTCTTTTTCCCTATGAGAGTTTATCTTTTTCATCCTTTCTTCTGCACATCACATCCCAATTCCTAGCTCTCAAATAACCATGCTTCTGTCACACCTCCTTCCCTCATTTTGACCTTAAAACCAACTTTCTCAGCCTTTCAGGTTGCCTCAAAAGGGTCTGAGTTTCATTTCCTTTCATGTCTGTGTATGGTCACACTGTATATAAAAATAACAAAAATAATAACACTTAACATATATTGGTCCAAGTACTCACCTGTTGCCTAAGCAACAAATAAATTAACCTGTAAAAAAACCCAACTTGATCCTCTTCACGCTGAGATACAGGAACATATATTTCAAATTACCTAATGAAACACACTATGGGACACAGGAGGTACTAAATGAAGGCAGAGAAAGGGAAAAAGACCAGGCAATACCACATTTTCTGTACGAAAGGAGAGCCTTACCATCCTGCTGGCCCTGGAGGTTCTGAGGACTTTGCATCCTCTCTTCCAGATTGGAGCTGAGGTCGGAGTTCACAGCTGACATCCTGGTTGAGTCACTCATATCAAACTCATCACTTTCTATTGAGCTCTCATCCTGCAAATGCAAAGTTTTGGAGACATGTCAGAAAATGTTGTATGTTGTTCACATACTACGTGCAGTTTACTCCTTAATAACCCTGTGATGACCACTCACAGTGATATATTTCCAAATAGCAACTTGACCTAATAATAATCCATGGCCAAACTCCCTTGACATGATGTCACCCTTACACTGCTACGGTGTTTAAAGAAGCATCTATGAAAATGATAAAGCTTATAAAAGTTCTGAGTATGTTCAAAAGTCAGTCAATGGTGAACCAAAGTAATGTCATCACATCAGAATCACTTCAAACTTATTCTGCCTTGTGCATCTTTAATATGATTTATCCATCAAGTCTAATTACAGAGCATCTACTAGGAATGATAGCAGAGGGCAAAAGCAAAAGCCCAAATCAAATATTTTGTCCCTATATACAAAAACAAAACAGTTTTGGACCTAATCCAGCAAATGTTCACATACATGTTTAACACTTGTTTCAGTCCCACTGAAGTTCATGCATTCACTCATAGATTAAAAATTAAGCTCTGTAACCTGCTGAGGCAACAAACAAACCTAATGTATTTTCAGTAACAATTTTGGTGAGATAATTACTCCTGTTATGAAGAAAAGCATTTTAAAGAACACACAGAAAAATATAGCAAATAATTTTGTATCCCCTGAAGATGAATTTAAAATACTTTTCCAATTAATATATAGATATATTTATTTTTTTTTTTTTAACAAAACCAGAACTGACAGGATTCTGACTTTTTTGGGGGTTGCTCAGCAGAACTGACCTAGAAAAACAGCAGTCTCTGGAATGTGATTTGCTGTGTACTTGTCATGAACTGGTTTCTACAGATACAAATATAGCTGCTTTCTTTCTGAGTGCTTGGCCCTTAAATCAGTTCCTCTCCTTGGTGTCAGTGATGTTTGCAGCTTGCCTGGATGTTTCTCTTATTTTCAGAAGGCAAGTTCCCTGCAGTCATCACTCTTGTTAAACTGGGATGAAGTATTGCTAAGTGCCATGCAGAAGTGAGCGTGGGACAACACACAAGGTGATGCTGTTCTCCACCCTGCCACCAGGACAATGACAAATCACAAATCAAACATACCTTGTTCTCATGGTTTTGTAAAAAAATAAATGGAAGAGTGAGGGCTTCTCTAGTGGGCACCCATCTGCCTTTCCCAGGTACTGTGAAAGCACTCCACTCACAGCGGCAAACCCCCAAATGCTGCCCTCACAGCAGAGCTGAGGTGCCCACCAGCCTCCTGGCCCAGCCAGACAGGGCTGAGGCACTTGCCAGCCTTGTTTTGAGGTTCAGGGAAAACACACATGGCATGTTCCTAGAGCAAAGCCAAAACACAGACCTCCCCAGACCTTCTGGAAGGCTGTGCCTCTGCCAGGACACAGTGGCATTTCTCACAGAGTCACACCAGCAGCTGACATCCTCCAGCTCAGAGGCTAGGCAACCCCGTGGAACATCTCCACCTCACTCCCCAGAGTGTGTAAGCATTCATCTGAACCTGCATGGACACACAGGCATGGGGAGAGGAGCTGGGAGCCACGGGCATCTTTGCACCAGTTGCAGCACAGCTGTAAATTCCCACACAGTGCTGAGTTTCCCTGTTAGCTGAAGCTTATTTCTCTTTCCTCAATGCCCTCAGCTTAAAAAATGATGAACTGAGGATGAGAGAATTAGGAGGCTTTCAGTCACTGTGCTAGCTGGCTGTGGGATCCAAGTTTACTGCTGTCTCAATCCACCCCCTCCACAAGAATACAGATATGATTGATGCAACCTTGGAAACAGAGCCTTCCTACAAACCCAAGCATGTTTTTTAAGTGCATGAGACTGTTTGAATGCATGCACCAGAAACCTTGCTGCTTTCTACAACATTCTCACTGTCATTTTGGTCTCAGGGCAACAAATGTATAGTTCTTGAGAACTGCCCTTGTGCCCACTCTGTCCTAGCAAAGACATTATTATGAAAACATATTAAAAATTACTTTTT
Source organism: Merops nubicus (assembly GCF_000691845.1). NCBI lineage: Eukaryota > Metazoa > Chordata > Aves > Coraciiformes > Meropidae > Merops > Merops nubicus. The sequence goes on along the minus strand of NW_008614172.1, from coordinate 30,632 downwards.
ATATATCTAGCACTGCAAATATTTCATATTTAGTAACATTAGAGCTGCAAAACCAAGCCGGGCAGATACCAAGCAATGGTGCTTCCTCCTGCTACCAGATTGTTGCTACTGGTTCATCTAGATAAAAAAATGGTTTAACAAAAATTTCAGTCATCAGATCAGAAAGACTTCACCTAAAACACTCAGGCTACAGAAGCACTGTGGAAGGTAGCCCTGATCCAGCACGAGTGATTGACCCTGTTGTGGGAGGCGTCATTCTCAAAGGGAAGAAGTGGAAAAACCAAGGTGTCCTTGAACTCCTCAGGCTACTGCAGGGATAAAGCCTCTTCTCTCCTGCTGCCAGATCCCTGGCAAGGGGCAGCATGCAGAAGGGAGACTCCACAGGAGGCAAAGATGACCAGGCTGTGTTTGTGCATGAAGAACTCTGAGTTGGGGATCACTCCCCACACCCTCCACAATTAAAAAAATTGTCAAAAGTAAACCAAGGATCCTGGTATTTCCAGCAACATGGTGAAACCCCCATTCTGTGGGGAGTTGAATAATTCATAAATCTCCACCAGTAGCCTGTATCTACTTATTAGGAAACCAAATCTGGCTGACTCTGCAGAAGTCAGGAGTCAGTCAGGGCCTTTGACATAATCCAGCTGCTAAGGTTGTTTTTGAAGGTTTCCTTTATTAAAAAATACCTTGTAGGCAGGCAGAAGGACACAGCATGCAGGACTGCTTTTTGGCTGGCACATAGCTGGGCTTCTAATTATTTGGCAGCTCAAATGGTAAATGAACACATTTTTAGCAAAATGTGCTTATTGCAAGTAATTTGGTAGGTGCCATCCAATTCATAAAGCTCTTTCTTAAAGACTGGAAAAACTGAATCAATCACAGAAAGAAAATAATTTTCAAGAAGAAATAAACATAATTCATGTCCAGTTCTCTGTGAAGAAGCTTGATTCTCAGTCTGTTTATCTTCCTTTTTTTTTTTTCTCCTGGCTTTTTATTCAAAGTTTCAAAAGCAATCCCTACTCTTATTTATCAAGCTTTTTGCTTTAAATATTTCAACTGATTGCCAGGGCTTCCATCTATCTCACTGTAATGTGTTGCATCCTGGCTGCTAACCTTGAGAACACCATGACATTCATTTCAGCTGTTGATGGTGCTGCTTTCTAGAAGCAGACAATGAAAGTCACCACTGAGCACGGCAGTAAGTCTCGGGTGAACACGCTGCCCCCGTTACCCTTTCCACTGCTCCAGAGAGTAAAAGGGCACTTTCAGGTAATTTGAAGCAGTACAGCATATTACCCCCAACCCTGGAAGAGTGGTAAGTCATGACATTCTACCCCAACCTGATTACTTGCAAAATGCCTTGGTTTGGTTTCGGACTCACTATTTCAGCAATGAAATTGTAAAGATGGGGTCAACAATCATCTCCAGTTCAGTTTCCTGGCTACTGCAAAGACAAGTACCAAAGAACACAGAAGGGCAGAAAAACAAACTTAAAAGATTTCAGGTTTTACCTCATCTTGCTGTGAATTTAGCAGCTGCAGCTTCATGTGTTTCATATAAGCCATAGTAATCGGCATGTTGTAATCAATCATACTGGTCACCAGAGTAGGAGGTTTTCCATTATCTGCAATAAAAATATTTATTATGCATTATATGTTAATTGTGGAGGCTACTTCAGCCTAATCTGCAAAGTCAGACAGTTATGTCATCTAGTTCTAACTTTGGCATTTTCGATCACTTGTAGGCTATTCAGATGGAAGCCTCCTGGAGAAAAATTAAAACCAAGTTCAGACCCTGAAAAGTGATGAGCTCTTCTACCCCAAACAACTACAGCAGATGCACTCTATCTATGCCTAATGTTTAGGCCCTCACATAAACATTTCCATAGCAAAATAAATTATTTCTTCCACATAAAATCATCTTTCTGCTGAGGCTGTACATGGTATTACACTCAATCCTTAACTGAAAGCAGAAGATTCACTACGTTCCATCTTAAGTAAATGAGATGATCTCACTGAACTGTTTCAGTCTACCAAATTTTTATGAACCCCCACTTAAGCCAGGAAAATATAAATGGATATTAGAAACAAAATGACTTTACATCCCACTATCTGACACCACAACTACCTTTATGATCCGCTCCATCTGGGTTTAAATGCATTCTTTTCTGGCACTCTGAGCAGCTCATTAGAAATCGTGTCACCGCTTCTCTCGGTAGGAAGGCATAGGTCTCTGAAATCTGAAATTAACAACAAAATATAGGTGTTAGGTTATAAGCTGATTGAACATGATTTAACAGAACTGATCATTATAATTCCAAATAAAGCATATTATCTTATAATGCCAGGAAGCACAATGAAAGCATGTTCTGCATACTATGCAGCATTTCAAGAAACATCTATCCAATCTCCCTACTTACCATCTAATGGCTAGTAACAGCCAACACTGAAGAAAACTTCACTTCTATCAAAAGGGGGATTGTTTTCTGTTTATGTTTTTTTTTTCCAAATTCCTTTCAGCAAAAGT
>NW_008614172.1:332-28075 GCF_000691845.1 Merops nubicus | reverse complement strand
GGAATGCCACCGAGCAATGTGTTTTTAAAAAGCTGAAAAGTGTTCTTCTTATAAACAAAATCCCAAAAAGAAAGTGCTTGGCTTATGTGCTCTGTTTCTTTTTATGATGACAATACACAGACAGATACAGGACTCGGTGTATCAGCAGCAACGACAGCCTCCTTGCTATTTTCAACTTTGTATTTGAATGTTTTATGAAAATGTTCTTGGAAATCTTATTATTTAATACAAAAAAAAATTTAATTGATTTAATGCAAAAATTTGTGAGTAAATACATTATTTTTACTAACAGTTATGAAATACGGGAATCACTTGATTCTGAAGATCCTGCTTTACCCAGAGATACCCTGAAACAACAGATTTTGGTTGGTACCTCATTTCAACGTTAGCATTCTTTCCAACTATGTACTCACAAGCAGGCATCAGAGGGATTTTTGTTTTCTTTATTGAAAGGAGGGAGGAGGAAGCAGTTTTTGCCGATTTAAGGGTTGCATTCCCCCCACCTTCAAGGATGCACAGATCTTTACAGACATTTTGCCCTGCTGAGAAAGACCTGGAGGCTGGTGCCAAGCTAAGAATGAGCCAACAACATACTCTCTGGTCATAGATAAAGCACATCTCCCTCTGGCTACATTAAGAGTACAGCCAGCAGATCAAGAAAAGTGATTATCCCTCTCTACTCTGTGCTGCTAGGACAGCAGTTGGAATAATGTCCTCAGGTTGCCCCTCCACAGCTCAAGAAAGCTGCTAAGAAGCAGAAAAGGACTTTGCAACTGGCCACCAGAGCAACTGGAACCTAAAGGAAATTCTGAAAGAAAGTTTGAGGGAGCTGGATTTGTTTCATGTAGGTGATGAGGCAGAGAGAGCTCTAATTGCAGCTTACTACTGCCTGAAGAGGAGTTAAAAAACTGCAGAAATTCTTCAGAGTGTATAACCAGGGACAACAGCCACTAACCGTGGCTTGGGATCTTCAAATTGGACATCAGCAGAAAATTCTTCACTAAGAGACCAATGCATGGGAGCAGCTTTACTAGATGGGTGGATCTCCAAACTTTGATGTTTCCAAGACATTCCAAGGCAAAGCCATGGCTTTTCTGTGATTCATTAGCCATGTGGATGTACCTAAACTGAACAGTGCAAGTGTTGTAAGGGATCTCCAGCCTTTCTTTTCCCTACCAGGGTGGTTGCCTTGCAATGGAGGTAATCCTTAAAGACAAAGTCCCATCAAGAGGGATGGAAAGAGTCAACTGGCATCTGCTTGTATTGATTCTCTTGTTGTAAAACTAGAGAAGGATTTGATTTCCTATCCAGCACTATGTTGATGCAAGGCTCTGTAGGAAGTGCAGAAGGATGAAGCTGCACTCTGAAAATGTGGATATAGCAAGGACAAGATAACTTTCTTTACCTGGATGTAAATGGGCTTATACACTGCCTAAATCATTTGTGCTCCTCGCAAGGGTGCTACGAGGAGGAGGAATGGCCAGTTTTAACTCTCTTACACTCTTCTCCTTGCCTTGTCACCTACTTAACCTGTGTTGAAACTGTTTCCTAAAACTCCATGGACCAAATTTATCAATGATGGTATTTTGGAAAATAGATGGAGTTTAAATTGGTGGCTGTTGATGTGACATAAGTCATGAAAACAAATGGAAATGATGCATTGTAAAATGAGAACACAAATTAGACCATCCTGCTTATGATATTTTTGTTCAAGCTGTTTATTGCTCTTGTTTTCTTCTATAACAGAAATCTTATTTTCGGGGGAGAAGCAGGTTAGTACAAAAGCAAAATATGTTCTGTGATGAAAATTGGCAAAAATTTTTTTCAGGGTCTGAAAGAGTTTATCTGAAAATGAAGGCACCAAATGAAGCCACTTCTGAATAGGAGATCCTACCAAAAAGTATTTTCAGATTATTTTTCCTGGTTTTTATACCACAGAACAGATGCTTATTTACCCTTCTAAATATGAAAACATTGGTTATACTCATGCTTTATGGAATCTTAAAAAAAAGAATTTAGCATCAAGAAAATTGGTAAATGCACATATGCAGCAACCTCTCATAACATTTAACACATTTAGCACTGTATTGAAATTAATGGAGCTTACCCATGGATTCATTAGTTGCCTGCATTTGATAGGAATGCTCCATTTATTCTAATCAAACATCTCTGTCAAAATTCTAGTTCTGCTCAAACAAGATGAGAAACCTCCATGGGAAGCAAGTGAGCTAAGGGCCAGATTTGATAGGTATGCTCCACTGACTAAAAGGCAACCAGGTTTTATAACTAAATTTGTCCATGTAGCAGATGCTTGTGTCTCCAACCTCCCACTGCAACACACTTTTAAGGATACCCTTCCCTAAATAATACCAGTTTTCACCAACTTCCTCCTCTGTTTACTTTGTAATTTGAATCAGTCCCTTACTTTCTGAGGCTTCAGCCTGTATAAATTGGGATAACACAACAGGCATGACATTAAGAGGTACGTAGAAGACATAACCCACACCTTTCCTCATTCCTTCTGCTGAACACACACAAAGAGCTCTTTCCAATTTTCAATGCCAGAAAGCTTACAGCACCCCCCACCCCCAAAAAATCACATCCCTAACAGTGCAGGCTCCTGTTTGTCCTTCTCACTGAAGAAGGGCACGTTTCCTTCTCTAGATGCAGAGAGCTGCTCGCTCGCTCTGGCCTGGCACCAGCTGGAGCTGGGAAGCTCCCTAACTAAATTAGCACAAGGCCAAACACAAAATCCAATATTTCACCCCTCAGTAGAATCTACCAGCTTGTGCACAAGGTTGGGCTGATGTTCACGGAGCTGGCTTGCAAGGGAGTAATTCAGAGCAAAACCTGGAGGCCTGTGATGCTTTCTAAGCAACTCTGCAGAAATGCCTTAGTCAGTGGTCTGACTTCATCATCAAACATTGTCTCTGTCCTCAGTTCCATCTGAAAGGAAGCAACAGTGACTCAGCCCTCACTGGTGCTGTACATTCTCCCTGCCTTCAGCAGCCCTGCTCCTAGCTCTCTTCTCAAGGCCGTTAGCTACCCAAAAATACAGCCAGATCATCTCATCCAGTGATGTGCTGCACTAAGGAACAGTTATATTGCAGTTCCATAGGGGAAGGAAGAGAAAACAACCAACCAAACAAAACCACACCAAAATGCACACACTTCTACATTTTAATTGAAAATAAAGCCAGAAAAGTGACCTGGAGTGTGGGATATGGCATTATTTACATCCACACACTGACAATGCAGACCAGCATATTTTTGGCATGACATACAAGAAATTGCTCATGCACATGCCTGTACCAATCAAAGAACAATCATTGCTGATTTATCACACTGATAAAATTACTTGGATTTCTTTTTTTTTTTTTTTTAAAAAAAAAGGCAAGTATACTTTTTTCCAAATATGAAGCTTTAGAAGTATCATTATGGGATTCCTTATTCTTACTACTGGTTTTACTGCACATTAGTGTATTTTCTGTTGCTTGTAGAAACATGTTATCTTTTATCTGGTTGAATTCTGTATCACAGAAAAAATCAGAAAATAAGCAGATTCTAGCAGGTTGGTGTTTAGGTGTTATGTACTAGGTATAGCTCTTACAGCTGAATGCTTTTTACATTGTAAAGAGGAAAAAACTACATGAGAAAGGAGCTAGACATCTGGAGTATTGAGCAAAGAGTGTGAAAATAATACAGGGTTTGTTTTATTCACAAATATTACAGGAAAAGAAGCAAATGTTTCCTGACAATACAATCCACGTGCACCTACACGTTTCATTTTAACTCTGAGCTCAAGGGAAAATAAGAATTGACTTCAGTGGCTTCAGAGTCAAAACTTTTATGAGCTTATTTCACCGTTCACAAAAAGTTTATGATATAATAGATTTTGACATATATTAACCAATCCAAAACCCAGCAACAAAGGCCTTCTAGACCTATAACTGACCTGCATGCTGTTTACTGGATCCCATGAAGAGCACAAGTACTACAAGGCAAGTAATCCAGTACCTGAGCATGTAATCTGATTTACACTGGAGATAAGTGATGCACGCCCTAATTGTCTATGAGAAGGATATTGGATTCCTAGTGCATCACTGCAGGCAGAGAAAACAGGCAAATTCTCCTTTATTCTCTCCAATATTCAGAGGATTTAAGTGCAGGATGTTGTGATGATGTAGCTTTCAGTGCTACATTTTTATTTGGAAAACTAACAAGCTCTAAACCAAAAGGCAGATTTTAGGACACATATGGCAGAGCAGGAAAGACAAGTGTGTGGAGAGGGAGTGAAATTTTGCAAGTGAACCCATGAACCCCTAAAGAATTAACATGGAGGAGGTATGTGTTGTCTGGAAGATGCGATGTGTCAGAATAGAGATTTTTTGTTGCTGCATGTGTAAAGTTTTTTAATTAAGGATGCTAGGGGGGGGAAGATGATCCAAAAAAGACCTCCAAGAGGAGACAGAGAGAGACAGACAGGGAGAGAGAGTGAAGATGGTAATCTGTCCTGGGCCCACAGCCATCAAACCAGGTGGCAGAAATTGGTTTCTTGATGACAGGCGGGCAAGCTAGCCAAAGAAAGTCCTCTCCTTTCCTCAGCAAGAGGTCAGAATAGAAGGCTGACATAGGAAAGCAGATCTATTACTGCTGGGAGTTCTATCAAGAGCTTGCTACCCTGCTATACTGGGGGAAATGCTGTTCCTTCTCATGCTAAGCTTGTGCTTCACAGCTCCCCTCTCCCCCTCCCCGTGCAGCAGAAGCTGCTCTCTGCGAGGGAAGCGACAGGGAACACCTGCTAGTGGGACCACTGCCAGGACACTCAACACTCACCCTTTGCAAAAAGAGAAAGAATAAGTCCATAGAGTAAAAGCAAGCAGTGTTTGTTTGGCTGTTTTGCTGTGCACACAGGAGCAGTGGGGATGGGAAGGATTTAACCGTATTAAGAGCCTGCACAAACCCAATATTTTTCCACTTCCCCAAGGCCAAGGTCTGCCCTGGACAGAAAGCAGCCAGGCCCCAAAGCTGCTTTAACCCTGCTTGATCAGGGAGATTGTGCTGGAAGGAGATGATGTTATTGCACAGTGTGGCCTGTCAAAAAATCCTTCCCCAAGGAAAACGGGTTCACCGTGATCCTCAAGAGGGGACTCACGGGCACATTCCTGTTTGGAGAGGGGAAAAGGGTCACACCACATCTCACAACCTCAGGAAGGTTTTTCTTAGCCAACAGGAAAGAGGGAGGCTACCCAACAGCCTGATCCTAAATCAAAAAAACATTTATTACTGCAACAGCTGGATGAAGCACAGGACCCCAGATACTGCCCCACACCTAACAGACCTGTTATGCCTCAGATGTTACATATTTATGCACTAACTGATCAGAGCCTTGCCTCGAGCTACTTTCCCTTGACACATCAATATCTCCCCCATGTTTTACAAGCCTGATTCTCTTCCAGCTCATCAGCCCAGTGCTCTTTTTTCATTCATGAGCTGGGAGTTTTATTAACTGACCCATTCTGCTCATCAGACATTGCAGCCTTCACTCACAGCTCAATTTTGCTGCTGTAACAGTTCAAGCCTTTGCATGGTGCCTACGTAGGCTCAACAGATAGGTATTAGATCATCCTTCACAGGTAAAAATATTCAAATAGAGTGGGCACATAGAATTTAGGGTGCTTAGGGTGGCTATGAGACTTACACAACCAGTTCTCAGGTAGATGCTGCACTTGGTTACAGGAAACTTTGTCCAGATATAATATACAAAAGTGAAGCACTTACTCTATTGTTTAAATGAATGAAAATTTAACTTTTTTTTTAAGAATATTAAAGAAAGTAATGAAAATAAAATCTACTGTAAAACATAGGTCTTGATCACTAAATCTGGCCTGCCTGTACTCGTAGCTGGGCCTGACAAGAGGCAGAGATGATTTCCATCTTCAGTCTCATCACAGACCATTTAAGTTTCCTGAAAAATTCAATAAGGCTATTTTTTTTTTCCTGGTTTGCACTGAATCACAAAGAGTTGTCCTAACAGCTTGAGTCTGTTACATTATGCTGCTACTATAGCCACAACTTTTCCCAGTTACTCCCACCTCTGATATATCCCTCAGCACTTGAATTTAAATTTTAGATACAGCTGAATGGTTTAAATTAAGAAATGCAGTGCTAGAAAGGCACAGAAAGCCTTTGTAGATCTTCATGGCCCTCGATGTTTTCCCTGGTTGTAAACTTCCCCAGGAACTGAGGAACTATCTGAGATGATGAACATTGTATTGAGCATTCCTTCAGGCTGCCATACTCTGGGTATGATTTAGAATTCTTGGTTTCATTTTATATATATAAGCCAGGTCTTCTTTTTGTTTGTGTAGATCTTAACGTAGTCTAGTTGAGAGATGTCCCTGCCCATGGCAGGGAGGTTGGATTAGATGACCTCTAAGGTCCCTTCAAACCTAAGCCATTCTACGAGCCTATAAATCTACCTACAGTTATGCTGGCATGGAACACAGCCCATCAATCTTACATTGCCTGCAACTTGGACACTTGGAATGACCACAAAACCTTCCAGTTATATGAGAACCTCACTCCTTTTTGTGTATTTTCAAGGTTATTCTCCCACATCATCTACACAGACTTTGTACAATTCCCTCATTTGTTAGTTTGCAGAGAAGAAAATGGGAATTTATTCTAAACTTAAATATTGAAGCACAGATGCTTTCCTAATTCATCTGTAGGGTTTGTGCCAAGAAATCACGAAGTTTGAGTTTGGTACACTGCTGCCCCAAGTGAAATATAAAAGTTGCCTTCCAATACACTGCTCTTTTAGAGGTACCAAGCACCACATCCTATTTATCTTCCTGTGCAGCACTGCTGCAGGAAATCCCACAGAAAGTAATCTGTTGTAAAAATTGCCATTTGTTCCCACACAGCTAACACAAGGCCATGCAGATGACAGAACCACTAACTGGGTTTGCAAGCTGTTCTGAGCAAGCTTTCAGAGACACGTACTGATGTATTTTAGCACCCCAGCATCTGGGGTGACTCTATCAAAAATTTAAAAAAAACTCTACCTGTTCCAAGTTTGTTACTCTACATAAATGCAAACAGTGGTTAATTAAGCCACTTTTGACAATTTCATTACTCATGCTTGAGTGCTATTCCAAATTTTGAGTGGAACAGGTTCACTAATGAAAAGTAGAGATTCACATGTGTGTAAGCAAATTAAATACTTGAAAACAATATATTATCATTCTTAGGACTGTGCTTATTAATTTTTTAGAAGTACTCAGGTACTTAAAAATCCATGGAAATATTTATGAACTTCCAAAGTTTAGTAATTTTGTACCAAAATTGTGGTGACTTTCTGCCCATCATCTCTCTGCTAAAATGCTGCAGATATCCAGTCAGAGAGCAGAAGCAATGTGATCATCACATGCCAGGAATTATGAATAACAAATAGCAGTTGTAGCACACAGTTTGTGAACCATCCTTCCTGCAAAAATTCTTCACTCAAACTATTTGGTGAGTACTTATGCATGATAAAAACATTCACAGATCTCAAGGATGATTCACTTTTGACATGTGAATAAAGAAACAAGACGAAATTAATCTTGTTCCCAATTCACTTAATAAAATTAAACCCCGCCAAATTACTTCAGTGTGATTTATAAAGCTTTTAGGGTATAATGTGTTGTGAGAGAGTTACAGGAGATACTACCTCTTTCCTCCTGCAGTGCCACAGAGGAGACAGCTACTGCCTGGCTTGCTGGAAGAGATGGATGCCACAGCTCATCATTCTTAGTGAAGGCATTTTCATGGACAGGTCCAGTAAAGGACTACACATTTCCTTCAGTTAGCCTGGCAGAGTTTGGAGCCTGTTCACTCAAGCTAATTCTCATGTCAGGATAGAGAACAAGAGTTCATATTAGTTTGTCCTGAAGCCTTTTTCCTTTTTTAATCTATGGGAGTCTTTAAAAATGATACACGTGAATCCTGTCCTTGGGAAATAGGACTCAATGCCCTTACTCAGCTGATCTGCAATGAAATGAAGGCACAAATATTGCAAACTCAGGCACTGACACAAACTTACATTTGGGCATCCTTATCCTCTATTCATAATGACATAATAAGCTCAGGTCTCAATCACAATAAAAGTTGATGTTAGAAGAAACTGCTGTGTAGGCTGTTGAACCTGCACAAATAGTTCTCCTCACAGAAGACAGACTAGTTGTGTTTCATGTTGTTCACAACAAATAAATTTTTTATCTGAGCTGGAATCATGGGATCCTTATAGTAGTCAATGCTATATTTGGCATGTATTTGTAGGAGGATGACTTGAAGTATTATATTTGTAGTTGGCAGCATCCTTTACACTTGTATATTGTTCTACCAAGTTTGGGACCTGTACCTTTGAGCAGCTGACTGAAGTAAAACAAAACAGAAAGAGAAAGGTCAATAAAACCATTACTTTTCTAATGCTTTCTACAAGAGAAGACCAAGTCTCAAAATGGCTGAGGTATCAGATGAAAATTAATTTAGACAGTTTGAGTTTGTTCACCCTTAAATAACATTTCAAGCCTTACAAAAGCACTCCCAAATGACTGATGTCTTCATACATCTATCTTAAGGTCAATACTGCTGGGAACAAATTATAAGAAATTTTGCCAAGAGCTTATCCCACAACAAACCGTCTGAAATAGCCTATAAATAAAATATCTGTGAAGGGATTCACAGATTCATAGTAAAGATTGTTATACCCTTAAAAGAAAAAAAAAAAAACACAGTAACAGAAAACCAGCTATTTCTTATGGCTAAAATTGAAATAAAAGTGGGAGTTCTCCCCACATTTCAGTGATGTCTGATGAAAACCTGTTACCATGACTGCAGGTTGTTTCTAGGGTGAAGAACACTGTGTTCAGGGTGACAGGCCCAGTGCACAACCCCCCTCCAGCCTCATCCCACTGGGGCCATGGGAGAGGTGCCTGGGATGCCCTGCACCCTGGCTGGGAGCCCCTGCCCTGACCACCCTGGGGGAGCCCCTGCTGCTCCAGCAGCTGGAAACAGCTGGGCAGGTGGATCAGGACCAACAGCTGAGCATGCCTGGCACTATCCCAGCCCTCCACATGGAAGCTGGGCCATCCAAATCCAGGCAAGCACATGTATTTGAAGCTCCTTAGGAAAGTGCAGTAAATCTTTTGTTAGTTCTCCATAGGAAAAGAAAGTGTTGTATTTGTGACACTGCCCACAGAAGCTATTTAGAGCTATTTTAAGGCAGTGGCTGAACTAGGCAGGTCAAGCAACAACATGCAATTAAAAATCTTAGAAATAATAATTTCTCTCCACTCGGCTGGTTTATGCAGGTGTGAGAGCTGCCCTCTCAACACTTCTCTCATTGCACCCAGTATCTTTCCAGCCCTTGGAATTCAGGGTATTTACAAGTTTTCATACCATTACAACACTAAATATACTCAGTCTGCAGCAATAAACTACATTCATATGCTGAAGCACATTACCTTATTTAGCAAAGTTGTGGCAATACCTTCTCAATCTTAAGACTTCATCCATGGAATAATAATTAATTAATACAGAGTTATCAGAGAAATTGTCAAACCACTGTAGAAAGAATAAATTCTCTGCTTGTACCAATGAGAAAATCTCTACTGAATTAAATTAATCTGGCTCTTAGTACACACAAAAAATGTGATTTCTAAACTGTGTGTTTTCATGCATTATTGAAAGATCTCTGAAATAAATTTGAAGGTGAGGGTTGCAGTACTAATCCAGTTGGGAAAAAACACCAAACTGCATGGCATGTGACTGAGCCCAAATAATTCATGCTTTTAGAGACCCACGTTCACTTTTAGTTTGTTTGGGTTTTTTTTTTACTTACTGCTTTATACGTTCTCTTTTGTCCAGCATGTTTTCTGATTTGTTCTCCATTAGGCCCAGTTTCTACATGCATGGAATAGATAATGTCAAAGAAATCTTCTACGACGGCAACCCGCCGTAAAGACAGCTTCTCATCTACACCTACTCCATCCTGAAAAGAAAAAGAGAAAGGAAAAAGTAAGGAGGACAGAACAAATACATAAATTATGATAACCATGGGACCCGTCCTCCGTTTTTAGCAGGGAGTAGCAAGACCCTTCCACTGAGATCTAAAGGTCACCCCCCCTGTGAGTGGCAGAAACAGTATTGCAGGGAAGCTGTATGATCAGAAGGATCACAGGGATCCTTGCCAGCAGCCCGTTTAGCCAAGCCAGGCCCTTTGGTCTCTTGACACAAACTGATCTTTCACTCCAGTGCTTAAAACACAACACAAAAATAATCCATGCTTCTTTCCCCAAATGCACAAACAGGATTCAAAAGGAGAAGCAGACCCAGCTACGTGGCACAGAAACGTGTTATGCAGCTGCTAATAAGAATGCAACAGCTCTTTTATCCTCTCGCTCCCCTCCCAGTCAATCTGCACCTAGCTCTTCAGAAAGGTATTTAATAAAAGGTTTTAATTCACCGGTGACAGAGCTGACTGTAATTATGAATACAAAGGAAGTTGTTACAAACAATTTACACCTGCAAATCATGCCTGAAAATATACTACATGAAGACATAGTCCAACAGGAGGGCAAAAAAGAGGTGTTTTTTTTAAAATTTGTGATTTTTGCACACATATGTCTGGTTGGGACACGTGACAGAAAAGTGAGGACACCTACCATCTGATTTTCAAAAGTGATAGTGCCATGGTAGCTAAAGACTTCTAAACAGAAACAGTCCTCAGTATCTCTGAAGTTAATCAGTGCAGCTCAGTTCCTGCCTTTTAAACAGGACCATCCATAGGAGGGTTTTTTGTTTGTTTTACAGCTGCCTATGGATTCAGTTCTAATGAACAAGCAGGAACTGGGACTCCTGTTTCTCCTGAGCAGTCATCTATCAAGCAGGCTGTGTTTTGTAAAACAAGTCTATGAGGAATAAAATAAGAATGGCCAATTCCCTTGTTCTCCAACCCAGTATTTGAGTTTAGACCTTTAGAGGCAGCAGTGTGACCTAGCCTTCAATGTGCATTTCAAGCAATAAGAGCATTCCAGACTTGACACATTTGATAACACCATTACTGCTGCTGTAACTCATGCCACAACAAAGCTGATTTCCATTGACCCCTTTGTGACAAAACACATGCAATAATTGCTGCAGTGACCAAATAAAGATGAAAAATGAAAAGACAATAATTATATATGACTCCCAGCTGCCATCCCCCTACTCATGACTTCTTGCTAACCCATCCCAGTAAGTTTCCTGGATGTGGACAAGCATGATTTATTTTTCTCCCTGCCCCTATTTTATTCCAGCCCACTTAGTTTTATTTTCTATAGAGATCATGGAACTTAAATAATCCCAATGGCTCGAAAGAACCCCCCAGGGTGACACAGAGGAGCTCTGACACATTTCCAGTAGTGGTGGAGAAAATGTCAGTGCCTTTATTGCCTAGCTTTCTAAATGTGCATGACTCCAAATGATATTGGGTTAGGAGGTGTTGACCTGAGGAGGAGCTATCAGTCAGACAAGTTTTGTCCTGTCCTGCCCCAGTATGCCCAACCTTCTTCAGGGAGGTCCCTGCCCAAAGCTATATGGTCCCTTCCATCTGCACAGCAGGCTGGGCTCTTTATCCCCAGGGGACAGCTGGACCCAGGCAGAAGTCCTCCACATGCATGACTGGAGGATTGCCACAGTCCTGGAGGAAGTAACTGTTGAAGATTCAGCATAGAATCATAGAATGAGTTGCATTGGAAGGGACCTCTAAAGGCCATCTAGTCCAACCCCCCTACAACAAGCAGGGACATCTCTAACTGACTAGGTCAGGAAAATGAGTCCCCACCACAGGTTAAAGCCTCAAGGAGATCAGCTGGGAACAGTTACTCTGAGAAGGCAGCAAGGCTCCCATCCCATGAACAGTCCCCAAAATTTCACTAACCATCAGTTCAAAAATCCTGTGGCATCATGACAGGTTCTGGTATCAGCATCGTTAAGCATTTGCTGGGTATTACCCACCACTATTGCCCACTATAAAAAAAAATGCTTTAGAGATGAGGCCAATAAATCCAGATCTTTGCAGCTTTGATCTTTAGGGGGATTCACACATGAGCCCTGTAGGGGGGCCCATCTTCAGTCATCATTTTCTCAGCACCCAAACGGCACGGTGGGATCCCTAGTGATTCCAGACACTCCTGTGATGACAACAGTGGTATCTCACACCACTAACTGAACACTCAGAAGTTTATAGTGTTGATTAACTGATAAAGATTTAATCTGTTTATTACTAATGAGTTTTGTTGTAGGAAATTTCCTGCGGGGGAGCTCTCTTTTTTAATTAAAGAGAAACGCATTACAATATTAATTTAAAACCTGAGATGCCACCTCAGCAGAGCTGAAACATGCAAACATTAGGAATGCCTTCAAAGAAGGAATTCAAAAATTAAACTCATTTTTTACTGCTTTCAGTGGCCAGAGTGTGCAGTGGTCTCTTTTGATGGTCCTCCTCCCTCCCCAGACACTGATCCCCCAAGGTAGGTAGGCATGACGTGGGTGTGCTCTTGAAGCTTCAGTTCTCCCTGCAGCTGAATAAAACAGTAAGCATTGCTACTACTGCTGAAAACAGAAGGAAGTAAAATCTGCACCAACTCTCTGTCATGCCTCCTAATTGAAGTGCCAGAAAATGAAGATAAACTTTTCAAATCTTGTCAGTCAAAAAAGGTAGGAAAAAAGTGGTTTACACAGAGTGGAAACTGCTTTAGAGGAAACCAGCACTACTGTTTAACATCTACACTTGTCATTTCATCCTAACTTTATCTGGTGGGCTCTGCACATGACTAGGTCAGGCTCCATGCTGCTTGGTGCTGTACAAGGCAGTAAGGCAGACCTCGTTTCAGAAAGTCTGCAGTGCTGCAGAAGGTGCTGAGCTGCTGCAGATCTGCTGCTCAGTCCATCTGGCAACAAGCAATGCTGTGCAGGGACCTCAGCCTCAGCTGCAGAAGCAAGGCACCAGATGAGTAACTCAGATAAGGCAGCTACTTACTGAGACTTTTGATATCCCAATATTGACATCCCAAGAAGTAAAAAGATGGGCCAATGATACAACCTCAAATCTCCATCTAACCCATAAAGTCTCTGAAGTGGATGCTTTTCTATCAAGCTTTCCTGCCACACATCATTACACTACACTTTTATCCTGAAATTGTTATTTGATAAAGGCATTAACAAAGCAGCTCTACTTTATAAGCTGGCTTTGGATACAAATTTTTACAGTGCCTAAGGGGACATTTTTTTAGTCTCAACTAAGGCTAAAAAGAGGCAAATGAGGGAATACATGATAATGCTATTCAGATGTCTGAAAGGCTATGAAATGTCCACAAGGGACAGGACAAGTAATAGGCTTAAACCACAGCATGGGAGATTTACATCAGACATTAAGAAAAACTTATTATTGATGTGGATCATCAAGTACAGTAATAGTTTGCCTGAGGAGGCTGTGGGACGTCTGTCACAGGAGGATTTTGAGACCAGGTTAGACAAATACGTCAGGAATAGCTTGAGTAAATCCTGTCTTGGATAGACTAGATATTAATTGAGTTCCTTCTTGATAGCTCTATGACAGAGAAGCTTAAATACCACTTTCAAAGAGACTCGGGTACTAACAGCTCTGGAATAGCACGGAAGATATTTATAAGTCATTGATGTATTTTTAGGACTTCCATTCATTATGGTAAGAGCCCAAGGCCTACTTTCAAAAATTCCTTTGGAACAGAAGCCTCACTGAATGTTTCACTTCAAAAATCTGACTTAGATTCTTAAGTCTTTTAAATCATCCCACTTGTTCCAGCCATCACAGAGGTACGCCCCTATCCTAAACCTGTTCTTTCAGACTCCTCTCCAGCCAACAGCATGAAAACACTGCCAAGACACAACTCATCCTTAGAGCTGCTGGAATGGTTTTGATCTCTACCAGTGAGAAATTACTTAATTTTATTCTTTGTATTGCAGGGCTTCCTGTTTACCCTTGGTTTTATGTTTATTCAGTGCTCTTTCTATGTTCTTGGGATACAAGTAAATAGAGGTTTCTTTTCGTTTTCAGCCCTACAAATTCCATTTACACTCTGAGATTAAAGATGTTTGTTTATTTTTAGGTATCTTCACAAAGAATAAATTTCTGGACAGAACTGACATTTACAGAGAGTTTTAAAGCTCTCAGAAATTAGGGATCCCTTTGAACAAGGATGCTTGTGGAGAGAGCCACTCTCTTACTGAGCTGGAATCTACAAGGCTACTGGGAGTCAAGAAAGTAAAAAAGTTTCCCAGCGAAGCAAGCAGATAAAATTCTTAATCAAAGCAGCAAAAAGATCTATTAAAATGAGAGTCTGTCCTTTTTACAGTTACTCTGAAGAGAAAAAAAAATTAATACAAGCCACTGAAACAAAAGTGCTCACAACTCCTTTCTTGACAATACCAGAACCATCTCATGTTGAAATTTCTTGGGATAAATAGGTCTCACAAAACACTTGATAAAACACTTGATTTGTGAATGAATACAACTATCAGCATCTTTACAGTGTTTGAAAAATACTCCTATAAACACATGACAGACTGAAACGGAAAATTAAAGTAAAGGTCTGTTGGGTGGTTTTATAGAAAACGTTCATGTTTATAAAAACCTCTGTTGCAAAATTATCAAAGCCAGAAGCATCTACAAACCATTGAGTAGATGGAAATAACAATCAACCTAAGTATTTCATCAGATAACATAAATCACATATAAACATCAGACTGCTTTGAATGCAGAAACATTCTCCTGATATAAGCAGCTCAGAGGACAGCAGAGTTAAAGCACATTTGTGTCACCACACCTCTGCTGACCAGCACCACCTTCTGCAGTTTTGGGGAGGCATCTCCTCTGGATGGGAAGCAAAGCCTTCAGCTGACTAAAACACTGTGCTCCAAATGAACTATACCCTCACCAAAAGTTTTGCACATACACATCCCCTTTGTTAACACACATCACAAGCTCCTGACATGATTGTATGTAGGTGTTTTACTCCCTCTGGATTAAATGCTGGAAAATGTTGTATTGTAACTGTTAGAAGAAACCAGTGGTGGTTTATGTGGAACATAAGCCTTACAAGAAGTTAAAATAAATGATCAGATTGAAAATCCTATTACACATTATTTCTTTTATTTGCTTGCTCCCTATTAATATTTAAATAGAGGGATGACCATTTCAGAATGTCTCTTACTCCCACAGAAACAAACAAATCTACTTTCATTAGCACACTGATTTGAATTCCCAGGTTATCAGTACATCCATTTCAATATCTAATTAATTCCTGTCAGCACAATATAAATCTACAACAGATCAAAAGTTATTAGTATTTGACAGCTATTCTTAAGTAGGCTAAAAATAAATAAATTGATTATTTCTATCCAGTTGCTAATGGAAAGTGTCCACAGCAGCCGAGGGGGTATTTATTATCTGAAATTTATCGACTCTGTTACTCATTAAATGATCTGTTTGAACAGCAAATCTCATGTTTAACCAGCAGATGGAGACAGGAAAAATCAGAGTTATATTAAGGCAGATACACAGCAGAACCATTTCCAGCTGACAAGTCCCTTCTCCAGAACTTTTAGAGCAACAAACCCTTCAAGAACTAAATCAATAAGCTAGGATACGGCAGCAACAAGCCAAACTAATTGTGGAAATAAACCATGAAAATAAAGAGAATAAAGTGAAGTAAAATGGCAAATTAATATGTCACTTGAGATGAGACTAAAACTAAACAACAGACACAAAGTTTTGGGATGTCATAAAAGCTGTAGGTGAGGAAAATGTCCTCTAACTGTCTTGATAGGGGAGTCCAACTGACCAAATAAACAGTGAGAGAGATCCAACCAATACTGAGCAGAAGTCCCTTCCTCCTTCACCTCTGGGATCAGTCCAGATGATGGGAAAGTACCAAAACCAAATCCCTGCCCATAAACAATGTGGGATGAGTGCTGAGTGCCATATAATCCTAAAACATCCCACCCAAAAGGACTATGCTACTGAGTCCTTTCAGGTGAGGCCATCATCTGGGCTGAATCACTAGCTCCATTAAATTAAGCAATTAGAGAAATGGGGTTGTGAAATCCAACTTGTCAAACTGCAAAGGGAAGGTCTACCACCTTTCTTCCCCTAAAGTTTAGTACAATGGGCCTGGAGATTATTTCATGATAGACAAGGCACCCTCAAAGGTATCTTCAGAGGCCCCTTTGGTGTGAACGGGATAAGAACTTGGCCAGTGGACTCTGACAATTATTTAAAGCTCTCTCTATATTGGAGAAGGGCATAAACTTTTGTTTTTCATCTTTCCTCAGAAGTGTGGATGGATAGGCAGATCTATCATCATCAGTGTCAGTGTAGGAGAAGAGCTCTGAAATGAAGCACGGGCCACGTCTGCTGACTCCTGTGTCTCCTACTGAACATAAGCATGGACACGGGAGGGAAGAGGCAATTTCAGAAAGAGACCCCCAAGATCAGTCACACCCAGAGGCCTGAAGGAATGCCAGAGAAGACCCCCGTGAGGAATACAGGACATGCAGAGCCCTGGCTGCAGGTCACTCTTGGTATTTAAGAGTCACTTCTTAATCAAAGTCTGAACTCTTTTCCCTCAGCGCACTAACACCTGCTTTTTCTTTTCCTTAAGGTGTTCCTCAGGCCTTTTTTCCTCTTCTTTGACAGAGAAAGCAAATTAATCCTGTATTCCATCTACAAAAGTATATTGGGTTGGCAGATTTAATACGGGAATAATTCACACAGGCATTAAATCCACCATATTCAGTGAAACGTCCAGGACAATTCCAATCAAACCAAAGCTAGAGCTGGACAGAAAGAGAGGAAGAGCACAAGTAACACCTCTGAAGTCTATTTTTTGGAAAATACTCACTACATTTCTGAGAGTATCCAGCATAATTCACTTGCCCACTTCAAACTCACTGTTTGGTAAGCAGCTGAGAGCTAATAAACCTCACCAGGACATGAAGGACAACTGAACAGGAGTGTAACTGAACCAAATCTAACTGAAGTCCTGTTTAAGCTCACACTCATGACCAAAGTTTTAATGCCTTTATTCCTTCTTGATCACTCATGAGAGGATTCATCTAAGTATGAGGAACTTCTCTCAGAATTTTCTGTAATTCTGTAAATGCTAAGAAATTGCACTTTTTAAACTTAAAAAACTGACAAGACCTCAGTTCTACCATGGAAAAGGGTGGAAGTGTGTGAAAATTCACCCCACTGGAGTAATAAGGTACTCTTACTGAAAGTAAAACTGAACATAGAGGGAAGTACAGGGTGCCTATAAAATAACATTTCTCCTAACAGACAGCAAAAAACAGTTTGAAGTAGCAATTCTGAGGCTGTTTGTAATCTATGTACAGGTTTCTTCAGTTGTTAAAAAAAATTGTAAATACACCATCAGGCCAAGCCAAAAAAATCAGATAATAATCCAGTGGAGCACAAGGGACCATTAAGTGTACACATACTGAAATTACATTCCCTTTAAACACTTTTTCATTTCTTTCTACTCTTCATACATTTTATCTGATAATTATATCTGCCAAGCTGTAAACAGTTGCTCCAAGACTTTTTCAGAGAAGATTTGAGTGCCAAGCTAAAAGCTTAGCAGGGAAACTGCCCTTTGCATCTCACAGGTAATCTGGAAGGGGCAGCTACTCCTGAGGTCTGAAGGGAAGGGACTTCAGCTCCCCACCCTGACAGCTCAGCACACTGTACATTAATTATTTGAAACTTTGTTTGTAAAAGTTACTAGCAATGACAATTCATACAAAACTTAATTTTACTTCCATCTCAGAACAGACAGTTCTTTGGATCTATATGGTGAGCATGAAAAGATTTGCTTTTCCCAAAAAAACTACTACAGGATAAAACTACTAATTCTCTTCAAGTATTTTTGACCATAGAGCATTTTTAAATTAATCCTATAGTGGACCTGTTTAGTATGTTTTGGATTTTTTTCTAACTTACAGTATCTGATATTGTCATGAGTTCAGCAAGAGGAAATGGGCAAGCTACTGACTGAATGTTAACTCTCAACATTCCTGTCTTGTTCCAAAAATTAACAATTACACAATTGTATTTTAAAGTGTGTTACACTTTACAGGTATTCAAGCACTAGGGGAATTCAATGTAGATCTATAATGCCACCTTTTTTCAGACTGATGAAATGCAACTACTGTACACCCAAAGTAACCTAGCACTAAAGTGAAACTTAAATAATGAGAACTCCTTACCACAGCGTGCTACCTGTGAAATTAAATGTGTATTTTTAAATTATAATCCAAATACTCATGAGCCTCTGATGCAAGGGTGTTCAAAGAGGGAGCTTTCCAAATAAACAACGTGATATGAAAGTGCCATGAGTTACATGCTGCAGGCAAGTGCCCAGAGGATACCCCACCACAGATCAACACAGCTCAGTGACAAATCTTCTAAAAACAATGATTAATTGCTTCAAAATCCTAGTTAATTGGTAAAATATTTCAAAAAGTGAGGGGAATTGAATGATGGATCAGAAGACTACTAATGGGAAATAGTGGTTTTGTGTCTGTATCTCCAAGTCCAACACCAGCAAGGGCTTTTGTCCCTTAAAGTTGCTTCCACCTGCTGCTTACTGCACGGCACGGCCCTGGGGTGGCAGGAAGATGAAGTGAGTGACTTAATCTCTCCCATCGATGTTTCTGCAACAGCTGCTCACTTTCTTATACAAAATGAGTTCATGGTCTCAGCACAGGTCCCAGAGGCCAGCTCTCTCCATCACCAAAACCGCTGCTGCAAGACCATTAGGTGCCATTAATTGGTCACCTCATTAGCAACATCAGCAAAGCCACTGGGAATCAGATTTTAAGCTGCACTGGTGCTGTACATGCAGCTTATGGTAGGGACAGATGAGAAAACATCAGTGGTTTGCATCACTCGTACAAAACCTTGGTGCTGATGTAACCCAGGAGCTGGTTCAGCAACCTCCTTGCAAGGCAACATGCAGAATAATGGCAAGTGTCCCCAGCTCCAGTGGCCAAGGGGACAGGAATCTCCAGGGCACCCCATGCCCCACGTGTGGCCTGGCTCTCTGAGCACATAACCAATATACTTCTCATGCTGGAAGACAGCTGTTCCAGGCAGCAAAGAGGTACTTCCAAGATTAAATATTCCTGGACTGTAAGCACCTCTAATGGAGATCCCTCTAGATTTCTGCAAGGACAAAGGGGCAGGGATTGCAAAGGGGCTCCCTGGAGCTGCACAGGTGATGTTACCTGACCAGGGGGACAAGCCACTGGGGACTCAGTGGTCACACCAGTACAAAACTGAATGTGTGGGTCTGTGCTTCTGCCTGCAGGAGGTTTTGGCAGTAGTGGTTTTGCAGCCCTGATGACCTTCAGACAGAAGCAAAGGAGGAACAGTAGGGGGAAACAGGGTATTTAATGTATTTAAATAATTTAATGTATTTAAAATACATTAAAAAACCCAAGTGTTTTGATCCTATCTTCAGACCTGAAAGCTTATGCACTCAAAAGTAGCATCAGACTAAATTAACTGGTAAATATAAGAATACTGCTTTCTTATTTTAGTAGTAGTTTTGTTAATATTTGTATGTGTGTGTGTGTGCACAGGTTTTACAAAATTAAATGGCCTCAGCAGACTTATGTGAGGCTCTTTAACAACTTGTTGGATTTTTCTTTAATTAAATTACACTTCTCTAATTCTATTTTTTTCACTCCTACCACAGCACCCTTCTCTCCTGACTAACCTAGGCAAGAACAAGTGCCAGATGCAGAAACCTGTTTCTGTGAGCAAGCACTGTTGGAGATAGTCAGATCATTTACACCAATTTTTCTCTCCTCCCTTTCCTCCTCCCTTGCTCAACCATAAACAAAGTCCACAGCATGAAGAGACCAATCCTCACCAGCAGAACCAAGTTTTGAAAAACACTGCTCAACCATATGCTCAGTCCTGACCAGCAGGATACTTAAGAGGCTGACATCTGCAGATGGAGAGTTCATATCACCACTCAGCACAAACACGCTGCTGCTGCACACTGAAGTCAGTATCAGCCACGCTTAGCTAAAGAGAAATGTTCAGCACTCATCTACAGTTTCACTTTGCCAATTAATTTTTGCTACAGTGATGTAAATGAAATACATATCTACAAAAGATATATTTTTCTAAGAGAAAAACGGTGGCGGTGATTGAAAAAGGGAGACTTTACAAATCTTTTGGACCATGTTCTTTAGAAGGAAAATTCTTCTGTATCAAAGACTACATTGAAGCTGTTCGTGTGGTAGAAAACATTTACTGATGCTACACATGATGAACCTCCATGAAAGCCCACCAAACTCTATTTGGCACCTAGGGTTATGCACTGAAAGAACACAAACACCTAAAACAATCTCCTGAACTCCTCTGAATACCCAGCAGACTCCGTTTTTCTCTAAATAAACTAAATCAACTTTTCAATAAGTACTATAAGAACATTACCCTTCCTTGCCTTACTTAATGCCCTTCTGAAAGCAGTGAGAATACTCAAATATTTGTAGGAGCGATACTGGTTCTTCTTACAGAAACAGTAAGATAAAATGCATTTTCCTCACTACTTGTTTTTTTTCCTCCCCCTTGCTCTGCTCTCAGTCTATCTGCAGCTCCTCATGCAGTCCAAACACTTTTATCAGGGCTTAAACAGATTCATAGCTAGCAATTTCCACAGGGACTGTGTGCATGTTCTCTCAGGCGTGTTCAGGCACCACCACTCACCTGGGAGCTGGGGATCAAAATCTGCCTGTTCTGCCACTGGCAATGAAAGTCAGTGGGTTCACACTTGTGTCCTTCATGCAGACCTTCACTGCATTGAGGTCCCCTTCTTCAAAAGCAGATAAGTAGAAGACACACTTCTGTATGAACTTTCTTTCAAGTGTTTTTTAGTCTTATCTAACATGCACGTGTATCACTGATTATAAAACAGGAGAGTGAATGGAACTATTTTCCTTTATGTTGCTTTGAAACTGAAGCACACATAGATGTCTGGACTGTAAATTCCTAGTAGAAAGGTGTTAGATCTTCAGTTACATGAATTTTACTCAGAACATTTCCTGCATCCAATCTGGGGCATGCCCTAACAGCAAACTGTTCAAAAGAAGGGTAATTACAAATTAAACCACTGATTTTGAAAATGCTGTTTTATCGGGTAAATCTGGCATCTTAATTTTCATAAATATCAGCTTCTTACTTTTTTAGTGAAATAAGAGGTATGCCCCAATTCTGATCACTAATGATGGAGGAACACCTATTATTTCCACACAGTACTGCGAAAATGGTTGTTTAGAATAAGTAGGTAACCAGGTTTGCCCAACATCTGATACATGATAGAAGACAGAAAATCAGAATATTTGCAAGTTGAAGACTCCCTATTAATCAGATGCTTGCAAATCTCTGCCTTAATCTTGGCGTGCCCATGAGTTTACTACCATACAGTACTGCTTCACATGCTAATATTAGTGCATGTAAAGCACAGCTGATGAAAGAAAAGATGCAGATGAAATAGTCTGCTCTGTATAATTAAAGTTCATGATTATTCTTTCATATCTACAACAGCAAACTCTATGAATCTTCGTAATTATTAGTACAGTTCTGTGCTCAAAACACAAGCCAAGCACTGCAAAACCATGTTTTTCTTTGAGCATTTCTCCTTACTCACACTTTCTCTCATTATTTAAAAAGAATAAAGTTTCAAATTTCTCAGCCATTTACCAGAACAGGAAGAGAAGTTGAAATACAGCATTAGAACTCAATCATGTATTAAATACAGTATGACTGTATTATTCATCAGGTTCACCAGAATTTGGTGCTCTGTCTCCCAGTACCTTAAACTACTGCATTCAAACTCTAGCAAAACCAGAATTCACCAATATTAAGTGATCTGCCCATTTTGTCATTCCTCTGTGTATACTGGATGTACTAAGATAATGGGACAGAGCACTGGGATGTCTTCAGTAATAATAATAACAACAGTAATGTTTTATTTCCTCTCATTAGGGACACAGGCTGTGTAGGGTTTGATTAGAACTCAATCACGTATTAAATACAGTATGACTGTATTATTCATCAGGTTCACCAGAATTTGGTGCTCTATCTCCCAGTACCTTAAACTACTGCATTCAAACTCTAGCAAAACCAGAATTCACCAATATTAAGTGATCTGCCCATTTTGTCATTCCTCTGTGTATACTGGATGTACTAAGATAACGGGACAGAGCACTGGGATGTCTTCGGTAATAATAATAACAATAATGATTTTCTTCCTCTCATTAGGGACACAGGCTGTGCAGGGTTTGACTGATGGATCCAGCCCTCCAGTTCATGGTTTAGTGTGCCATGTGCTACGGGATCTCTTGAGATGAACAGTACCACACAAAATCAGGGACATTACAGATGAAAGAAAAATGAAATGGTCACTTAGTCCATCCCCTGCCAGAACAGGGACTGTCTGCTGTTGCTCATCATGTACTTTCTTCTCCCTTGTCTTAAATGACTCTTCTGAGGTAGCTTTCATCACTACTTCTGAGAGACTATTTCACAGACTAGTAGAGAGAAATACAGGATCTTTGGCTGAGCCAGTGCCAAGCACCTGCTACAGAAGGTTTGCAAACTGCTGTGCTGCCATTCCTTACTTACGTTCCCTTGCAAGACAAACATGATACTAACACACTCTAGGCCCCATTTTTGGAGCAGAGTTTCTCTGCCACAGTAGCTCATACATGCAGAGAGTTAGGAAGGGCCTCTCAGTGGCAGTAGGAAATAAATAGGTGATCATTCCCTAAGGCTTTGCCATATCCCTGCCTCATTTCCACCACAAGCCCCAGTCCCTGCTCTGCTCCTGCCAAAACCACCTTCCCCTGCAAGGGGTCCAGCACATTCTTGCTTCATGAATAACAACATAATTAAAAATCCCATTTTTATCCCTTATTATAATTTTAAAAATCCCCATTTTTTTAACATACTTAAAAATCCCATGAAGACTCACACTGATTTTGATAAGCTATGGCTCAGCCTCCCAAACTGTCCTACTCTCCCCAAAACGATGCTCTGCCTGCAAAGGACTAGGAACACACCATCATCAGTTTTGGTTCCCCAGCGAAGCTGACACAGAGATCACAGTTTCACACACACGTCAGAGGCAGACAAGGGAATAAAGCTTCAAATCTACGTTACAAGGAGAGCCAACATCTATTTGCCTCTTGCTGACAACCCGAACGACAACATTTTTCTTCAGCTGAATGAAACATTAACAAGGACTGGATTTGAAAATACAGTACTTTGTTTCTTTTTTTATCAGTTCAATGTTAAACTGCCTCTTCTGAGATGCTGCTGTGCCTACAGGAAGCTGCTATCTGCTTTTCCTCCTTCACCTTTTCCTTGCATCAGGTTTGTTTCTTCCCAGACTACACTTCCCAAGACACACTGCAAGAGGAGAGGATGCGTATCAAGAAACCTTTAGTAAAATCAAGGATGGCAGCGTAGTAGGAATTCCTGTACCACATCTCTCTCTTTGTAAACACACTGCACCCACGCATCTGCTTGCACTTTACAGCAGCCACTGTCTCCAAATAACCTAAAAGCTTTGCAGGACTTGCACCAACGTTTGGAGTCAGCTATGTGGACTGAGCACGTGCTTCATCTACATCATTTAAGACTTGTCTGCTCTTGGAGAAATCTTCTATTACTTTTTTGAGGGATCACACTTGCATTTCTCCCTCATCAAGAAAACTAAATTCAAAACCCTACACACACAACTGCCAGATCAGCATGGATCACCAAGAAGATGTTCAAAAGACCACTCAGACAAGCCCTGTTCTGTTCTGTGCAAATAGCCTATTATAGGACTGTATTTTGAGTGCAACAGTCTTCAAAAGGAAATGACACGGTAATTTCCCATCAAATCAAATCATTTCTAGCATAACTTTTCATTGGGGGTGTTCTGCCTGTATCCTGGAATTTGCTTTCTGGGGAGACATCAGCCACAGCTGCACGTCTGGTAAACGTGTGTTTGGGTTTTTACATATGGGTGTGTGTGAAATTAAATTCAATTTGATTCAATAATACTGTATTAGCTTGGCAAGCTGGCTAAACCTTGCCTGAGAAAAAAGGAACAGACCCTTGAGGTAGCTGTCACCAGCTGGTACAACACGTTTAGGATGGGGTTTCACTCTGTATCTGGGGTTTTATCCCATCTATCTATTCACCACTACAGCCCATTTCACATCTTACTCAATCTCTAACAGCAGCCTGCCATCTGAGGGTACTTGACAACACAATGCCATCATTGCACTCTCCTCCAGGGGTCAGGAATACTTTTTCTCCAGGGTTTTTGACAAACACATTTTATGATTTCTGATGATACCCAAAAAAAAAATATTTTTGCAACTCCCTCAGATTTTGGCTGTTGAAACAAAAAAGGGTTGCTCTATTTAATTTTTTTCCCACCAGTAGAGAAATCTATGAAGATGACAGCAGCCAGTCTAGCATCTCACTGTTTGTATTCATCCTTCCCAGACCTCAGTGATCCTGAGTATCAGGAGTTACACAGACAGTCACAGAACAAGAGAATGGGTTGGAAGGAACCTTTAAAGGTCATTCTTTTGCTGACCACTTATGCAGCTAGGAAGGATATTATGATTAATGGGCAACACATGAGCCAGATCCCTCCTTCTGGTCTTAGGACCTACGTGAGAGGTACAAGGTGGCCCACCACTGGAGGAATGAACAGACCAATGTATTCACTCACAACACGTAATGCAGCGAAGAAGGGAGCGAGTCGATTCCCAAACCAGGCCATGGGGGAAGGAAGGACCCAGGCAACCAGCCCAATCCCAATCATATAGCAACTTCCAGGAGAAAGCCTCATAATTCCCTTCCTGTCTCAGTCTTGTCCCACCATGACTGGGAACTCCACTTGCCATGAAGTCAGGGAGTCCTTCCAACAACCAGAATCCTCACACAGCACATCCACTGTAGAAACAGTACTCCCAACACTATTGCAGCCAGCTCTTATTGAAGTGGCTTCTTGCCCCACCTCCAAGTTAATGTGGAAGGTGGGGGCACCTGGTGGAGATCTCCTCATCAGTTCCCACCCCAGGCTGGCCAGACCCTGGGTGAAAACCAGTCAGGAGGGGCTTTCTTGCCTGGCTGTGGACATCATCCATATGTCCACCCTCATTCAGGGCTGGGGATTTAATCCCAGCACTTCAGTCATCTAGCTCTCAGGGCTGGGGATTTAATCCCAGCACTTTAGTCATCTAGCTCTAACCCCACTGCAGTGAGCAGGGACATCTGCAACTAGATGAGGTTCCTCAGAGCCCTGTCCAACTTCACCTGGAGTGGTCAAGGGTTCCTCAGAGCCCTGTCCAACTTCACTTCGAGTGGTCAAGTTCCAGGGATGGAGCGTATACCACCTCTCTGGGGAACCTGTGCCTGCACCTCACTATTCCCATTGTAAAAGATTTCTTCCTTATGCCAACCTAAATCTACTCTTTCCATTTTTAACCCTTACCCCCTGTCCTGTTACTACAGGCCTTGGTAAAAAAGTCTCTCCCCACCTTTCTTATAGGCTCCCTTTAAATACTGGAAGGCTGCAATAAGGTCCCCCCAGAGCCTTTTCTTCTCCAAACTGAACAACTCCAACTCTCTCAGCCTTTCTTCAGAGGAGAGGGGTTCCAGCCCCCTGATCATCTTTGTGGCCTCCTCTGCATCAGCTCAAGCAGGTCCATGTCCTTCTCGGGCTGAGGACTCCAGACCTGGTCACAAGACTCAGGTGTCACCAGAGAGGACTAGAGGCAGAGAATCAACTCCCTTGACCTGTTGGCCATGCTGGGTTTTGTGATAATAATGGTTTAGAAGGAACCATTATGATCAAGTACACTGATGCTATGTGTAACTCAAGCTATAGAAATTCCCTGAATTAATTCTTCTGAGTTACTGATGTTGCAGGTATTGTAGCAATTTATGTTGCATTTTTGGTCCCACTGAAGTCAACCTGTTGGAATTACTGATCCAGCAAATAATGGCATTGATCTTGCTTTCACATTTGGTTCTTGCCTGCTCCTGTGTTGCAGCAGAAGGAATGTCTCCTGGTTGTGGTGAGACAGCACCTGGGAAATAGTCTTCAGGAAGTCATTTACTAGAGTGCTCTCCTTCTCCAGAGCTTGCTTCATGGTGCAACATATTCATGAAGTTTTTTCATCTTAAGGTTTTACAATCTGATCTGTAAACTTCAGAAACTGGAGCTTCTTAACTCCCCTATTATGAAGCTGAGCTTTGTCTAATTTAAGATGTATTCAGTGTTCCTATCTCCGTAATTAAACTTTAGTCTGTTTTTGCTATTTTGGGCACTTTCTGATTTTTTTTTTCCAAAGAGCTTATTAGGCATTATGTTGACAGGATTCTGCTGAAATTACACCCTTCATTTTCTTGTCTTTCATGTTTCTGGCCTTTGTTTTAAGAATAATTATTTAATCAATACTTGAATTAATGAAATACAGTATGGAAAGTCATTGAACTGATCAGGAAAAATATCATTATTTAGGAAAAACAAAAAAAAAATCTCACTCATATTGTTTTTAAGTCTACCAATTCCACTTGGGACATCTGCAGAGTTTAAAGTGGACGTTCTCAAAGAGCAGCCTGCAAGACCATTTGTGGTTTATAAATCAGCAGTATCAGCCTCTGGAACCACACTAACCACGAGTATTTTACATGCTCATCACTCAAAAGCCTGATAATGAAATACCTGTGGTCCTTGGGAGATTCTGAGACTTGACAGGGAGTTGTTACCAAGACTGACAATCTCTTCTATACAGCTATGGGGATTACTGAATTATTGTCTTATTTTTTTAACACAAAAGTAGAATTTTCATAGCATTTGATGGGAGGTGTTTTTTTTTTTTTAAGAAGAAATTACAAACACCATGGGACTCAGAATGAAATTGTAACAGTTGATAACACTCCATTTTTAAGCCATTTAATCATCTATAAAGAAAAAGCTTCCTGCTCCTTTTTACATTAGCATCTGTGGGATACAGATGCAAGTTTGTAGTTAGTTTTTCACAAAGGCGTTCCATTTTTATTTTCATGGGTGATGTTATTATTGGTCAGGTATTTTACTATCATTTTAGGTCTCAAATTGTGTTCTGTTAAAGACTGTGGGAGTCTCCAGATGTGTTTGATGACACACAATCCAGCATTTAGTGAATATTACGGCTAAAAGAGAAACCTCTCCTAGTACTTGAAGCTAAGGGCATTCCTCCTGTCCACCCCCTCTTCCCAGTACCTCGGCGGCCCCTTCAGCTCCCTGGAGGAAAGGACTCACAAGTCTTCTTCAGGGGACAAACCTGGCTTCCAAATAGATCAGGTTAATATCTGCACATCGATGGCCCAAGGCAGCATTTTCATTTCCCAACAAAGCACATGTTATTTCACTGCCTGTAACAGGCAGTTTTATACCTTAAGGGCCAAAAGTCGAGCAACGCTCCTTTGCAGCAATAGCTGTAACTGTGTGCTGTGCTAACACCCTGCAGCTGCATCCCCACGGTACGAGAGCAGCGGGGCTGCTAAAGGAGAGGGGTCACCAGCGCTGGGTTCTGGCAGGAGCAGA
>NW_008614172.1:0-224 GCF_000691845.1 Merops nubicus | reverse complement strand
AGCTGCCGTGCCGTTGGGCAGCCCTACATCTGCCAGCGGGGTCCCACGAGGCATCATGTCACGCTACAGTGAATTTACTTAAGAGACTTGGGGCCTGTTTCCAACGACAAGGGCTTCCCCGAGTCTGCGGCCTGTGAGGGCTGCGGGGCCACAGCGCGCCAGAGGGCACCCCGCACCCACCGGCACCCCCGCTCCGCCCCACAGGGCATGTCCCGCACGAACGC
>NW_008614171.1:17057-22941 GCF_000691845.1 Merops nubicus | reverse complement strand
TGTATCTGCTCCAAACAAGCTTCTGAGGGACACAGATGCAATCACAGTCTCTGCCTTTAGAAAACAAAAATCAGTGCATCCATGGAAAGACAATTTTTACCTACAGGGCCCTGCAGAATGGTTCTCCATTGCATATTTCAGGTAGTGAAGTTTCAAGCATGTCAGAGCTAGGATAACTTTAAATTATGAATATAGGGATTCCTTTTTAAAATGGGTGCAGTAATATCTCTAGCTTGCAGGGAAGGTTTCCTGCAGGCTTTTCTGTATCCCAGTACCCAAGCAAGAGCCCTCCTGCCTCCAGGAGATGCAGGGCAAGGGCACATGCCAAAGGCTTGCTATCAAAAAATCACCACCAAATCAGGCTGTCTCATCTGCTTTACGTGGATCCAGAGGAGCTGCTCCCCTGTGAGCCATGTCAAGCTTTTCCCATCCAAAAAACTTTGGCTTTATTTTTGTAGGAGGTCCAACTTTTATAGTAACCAACCACCTTCTCCAGAGATCTAAATATCATAGGATCAGCACAACAATATCCCAGCTGTGACTGCTCTGGAAAGCAGCACCTATCCTGCTCACACATCCTGCTCAGGTGACAGATCCAGCCCAGCTCCACACTGGGCACACACACAGAGTCCCTCATTCTCTCTTGCATGCACAGAGCTGTGACTGTAAATGTCTTACCACAAGAACATGAAAAAAATAACCAAACCAAACAACTTGTATCCATTGCCAATAACAGATTTGCTGCAAAGTCAAGATGATGGTCGTGGCAACGTATGGCGATGCTACCTAGTAGAAAGCACTCAGGGAGAATTGCTACTGAACCCACCATGGTTTCCACCTGGATTTTGTAGGTGCAGACACCAAGGTGATAGTTGAGCCTGTTTGTTTAGGCCAACTCCTCCAGCATAGGCTGCTTGGGTGAAACGTTCTGTTTCAGTTGTGTTTTCCTGAAATCCTCCTTCAGCCAAGAGATCCATTACTTACGTTGGCCTTCTCAGAAGAGTGGTATCTTGGAGTACTGATATCACTGTACAACAATGATACTGTACAACAATTTATACTGCAATACCATTGTTATAGTGTTGTAACTCTGCAGAACACTGTTACTTACTCAACCAAACAACTAAACCAACATGAAGGTCACACAAAATAATAATAATAAAAAAAGACACAATGCTGTAGCTACTAGAAAGCTGTCTTTATTAGTGACATGTCACTGGGGAGGTAAGATATTGCATGGACAAATTAATTAGTTTTTCTTAACAGAAAAAAACCAGGACATTTTCAGTACAGAGCAATGCATAAAAGTTAACATAACCATGTATTCCTCCTATCCCACCATGAATTCAGCATTTAACTTCTAAGAGTTTGCCACAAATAGAAAAAGAATTAAATTAGATGACAGAATGGTGATTCGTCCTGTGGAGGGAAAATTACTCCAAAATACAAAGCATGTCAGAGCAAATTTTAGGAGAAAATAAAAAACGGTCTAGAAATGCAGTAGAAGGACTCTGTGAAAAAATAGCTCTAGGATAATGAGTGCCATCAAACTGATAAGATGCACTTCTCTCTACAGTCTTTATGCATACACACACATAAAATGACTACAAACATTCTGCTTTAATGGCATTTTAGTCTATCATAGGGGATGAAAAAATCTTCATTGATGTATCTAGATGTGCAGATTCACTTCAATTCTTACATCAGAGTGGACTGGAAAATCTTTAAGTTTCTCTGTTACAAATCAATGAATAAAACACAAACTCTATGTTAGCCCTTTTGGGAAGTCTTGTTTCAACAACAACAAAAAATCCTCCTCACGAGAGATGGACAGACACAGGTTTGTCCCCTAGGTGATGATCAGGCAGACAGCAGTACAAATAGGGCAAGAGAGGAGTGCAAGGAAGAAAAATGGCCAGTGAAAAGCAGAAATATGGATGAGTTCTTGGTGGGAAAAAAAATGGTGCATAAGACAGTGGAACAGTTTTCTGCCATGAACTAACTAAACTGGAACTACGTGCTGCAGATATTAAACTGGCCCTTGCTGAAGGCTGTCTTCAGCTTGCAGATCAATATTCCCAGCGTGTAAATTCTGTGTATGTTCTCTGATAAACTCTGATGCACCCTCCCTGTTGTGCATCCCTCTGCGTTACAGAAGTGAGCAAAATTGATATTTAGGAGAGAAAACAGTAAAAACCAGTAAAAAAATTTCATACATTAATAACAGGCAGCAGCAAACTAGAGGAATTTCAGGAAAACATGAGAGCAAACAGATTTTCTAGTACTTGCTCTGACTGTGCCAGCTGCTCTACCCGTGCTGCGGACAGGACTGAGAATGCCAAAGCTTCTCCAGAGGTGATGACCTGGCAGGAACTCAGGCTCAGCAGCACCACGTGAATTGCTTCTACACAAACTACCACTTGCCATAGAAGTGCCCAAAACACCTCTGTGACTGAAGAGCAAAAGATTTCCTCATCAATAGAACGATATAAAGTTGTCAAAAGCTCAGCTTTGTAGCCAAAATGCTCTTCCATATTATCCATGCTGTAGCCAGGGGCTGCTATTTCTGGCAGAGAAGCTGACTCCCTGATGACACGACTGCTCCACCAAAAGGGACCATCTTTTCTGAGAAGGAGCCATTTCCCTGAGCATTTGACTGGACTGTTAGAAGACAAAGTGATGCTACCCCCTCCCCAAACCAGGGATATCTCCTATAGTTCAGGAAAAGCTCATGGCACTCCTTGATAGGCAAGTGAAATCAGTGAAGTACCATTAATCCTCCCAGCAATTAATTCAGTGTGGAACAAGCCCTGGACAGACACATCCACAGCTGCAAAAACTCACAATGGCTACAGGCTCCCACATTGGCATAAAATGTGTAGATTTAACTCAGATTTTAAAAAAGTCTTTTGCAAAGCCAGGATGAGCTGGGATGCTGAGCACAAAACCTACACAATGAGGAGCTTGGATTTAATAATTTAATCTTAATGGGTTTTTTTTGTTGTTGTTTTGGGTTTGGTTTTGTTTTTTTTTTTCTGGTCATAAAACAACCTCTTTTGGAAAAAAAAAAAAAAACCAAACTCATTTTTACAGAATGTAGTTCCAATAAAAGAATGCATTCTTTCTTAGATTTACTTCTCAATATAAAACCAGCTTGCCATCTTTTTTTTGGATAAGACAAAAAGAAAACTACAACCTGCAGGATGTGAGCTATAATAATGGTGGTGGTAATGATTCTGAGTTTGGGTTCCTCCTGCCCCTGCAAGCATACTAGTTATGAAACAGAGACCAAAAAGACTGAAAGAGGATTTCAGCATTTTTAATCAAGAAAACAGAATGAGCTGGAAATCTAGAAAAATAACTTGTGACTAATATGCAGATTTTATCAGCTTATGGATCGGAAGCCACAGTTTGCTGGAAGTTGTCTCCTTTTTGCTGATTTTCCTCAGATGAAATAGGCACTTGTGTTCTCTAACTGAATGCTTTGCCTCCGTGCCTTTTGCAGCATATGCTCAAGTTTGCAGTTACTATTGATAGAATGGGAAAGAATTACAGTCCTTAAGATTTTTTTTTAAAAAAAAAAAAAAAAGTATTTTAAGGCTAAACACTGTAGAATTTCAATTGTTATTCACACTCAAACATCAGTCCTGGAATCTTCCCTTGTGAAATTCCTACCATAGATGGAATTTAATTCAAATAAAGGCTGCAATGGTGCACACGTTTAGGCTGTGGTCTCACTGGAGCCCGCACATGTGCACGAAAGCTGGCAATGACTATAATACAGTAGAAGTGTTCAGACTATTTTAGGACAAATATCCAGTGAGATGCTTGAAAACTGCTAATTTGGAAGAGGATAGACAGATGACTTCTGAGCAAGAAGAGAAGTCTGCTCTGTGATCATTACTGAAACCCTGGGAGTATCTGTACAATTCCTAGAGGGAGCTGGCTTAGCAAGAGGGTGCTGGCTGGGACAGCAGAGCCCCACAGGTGAAAGATGCCCACACTCTGTGTACCCCTTCATATCAAGCATCTCTTGGACCCACTAGCCCTGGTGTTCAGGTACAGGAAGCTCAAGTCATCAGTCAAAACCTGATAAAAGGGACAAAATTGGTATCACACACAAGAGTACTCCTGCAGGACTGGGGCTTACAATGACCCTCAACCCCAGTTTTCTGCATTCTGCATTCTTCATTCCCTCCCCTCAAAAAAGGAAAGTAATAATTTTCAGCAGCAGTGGCACATGAAGTGCCCAAGGTGGTGCACATGGGCCCAGCAGATAGAGCAGCTCTGCCCCTCCCATTCCTCACCTTTGACTCTGCAGCCATGCCACAGGATGCACAATGTGGAAAATGTAGTAGTGGCATTCCACTGCCCACCTCTGTGTTTCTTCCTTCTGCTCTGATTTGAGAATTTTGAAAATAAGAAAATAAGCAGAAAATGGTAACTATGCCAAACTTAGATCACATCAGTGTGCCACGGTATATAACTCTGAATGGGAAAACTGACTTCCATGCTATTAAGCATGCAATAAGACAAAGACCCTACAAGTAGGAAGTATGTGCATCTAGCTATAGAAACACCTTTGTTACTCTTGAGGATTATAACTATGAATTAGACCTGGAAACAAAATTTCCATTTCCTAGGCTTTTTTCTAAAGCGCCCTCATATGCATATAGACATAATTTCAGGCAATCTCCAAGATGAAACAACTAAAGCTATTATAATACCTATGGCTGGGTAAGAAACATGGTACCATCATTCAGTTAACACCACCACACATGAGAATGTAACACAGAAAAGGTATTCCTAAGGAGTGTGAAACTACATTAGCTCCTTGATGCCCCTCACAATCCATTACCAGCTACAGAAGACACGCTGTTATATCTGGACCCTGAGTGTCAAAGATCAAAGACACGATCCAAAGACATAATCAATTTCAATTACATTGTTACATCCACAATCACCCTGTAAACAGGTCTGGAACTAATTGGATCGATAAGTGAATTCCCACCAAGTGCAATGAGCTGCACATTCAGCAGGATAAGTTATCCCTGCCTATGGCTGCAGGAAAAGTGTTTGTTCTCAGCTTTATTGGGACAAGATCCCTTTTAAACAGGCTCGAGCTGCAGATCAGAGCATCGCCAGCCCACTGCTCCCATGGCTCACTGCAAAGAGCAAGGCTTTCAGAGTGGCTGCAGATAGCTTATGTGCCCGCCGCAGTGGTCGTCATTATATTCGGCATTTGAAGCATAAAACATTCAACAACAGGATATTTTAACTCCTAAAACCAGTCAATTATGCTTGCTGAATTAAACTGTGTGACTGAGTAGGTAAGCGCAACGAAGGAACGGGTGAAACAACAGCCCTGTTTAAAATAGGTCGCTCCTTTAGAAAATTCTGTAATTACACACTGCAAATGCATTTGCATGTTCAATGAGTTATACATGTTTCTTGCAGGGAGAAAGCCTGCAAAAGCTTAATCAAAGCCTAGCTTATCAGCAAAGGCTAATTGGCTTCCATAGTGCATCATCCAGCAGAATCTGGCATTACTGCAAGCTTCGCCAACCGTCAGTTGGCAGAAAATCCCAATTTATTTTGATAACAGAGGTCTTACCTCCGGGGGTTTCCATGACCACATAATCAGGTGGTGCATCAGTGGCCCATCCCATGCCCTCTAGTCAGCATCACCCAGTTAATCAGCTCGACAGCCAGGAAAGATGGGAACTGACCATGATGCAAGGCATAATTTGGGAAGGAAGAAAGGTACAAGGGTGATACATAATGGGTTGAAAACCTTTTCTTTTAAGAAAGAGTGCAAAACAGAAACTAATTAATAAACTGCCATGAGTAATGCAACCCACAAATGCAAGATAATGATGGACTG
>NW_008614171.1:0-17026 GCF_000691845.1 Merops nubicus | reverse complement strand
TGGAGTGTTCCCTACAGCAAGCTGTCATCTCAGTTTGTGAACTGTAAGGCTGATTTCCCCAGCATTACGCAAATAAACGGCCCTTTTTGCCTTTTATTTAGATTTTGTATTTTAGCTGCTGAGTCTTCTTTACACTGAGGTGGGTTTGCAGACAAGGAGTAAAGCCAACCCTTCTCTTCCTGGGCGTGATCTGCCCATGCAAAAATGTGGTAATATTCTGAGGAAGCACATCTCAGTACTTCCACACTTGGATTTCCACCAGGATGACACATGAAAATAAATGACAAAATCTAAAGGAAGTCAGACTTTTTGGGGGGCAGAGGTTAAACCCATTTTATATAAAGACGAATTTATCCATTCACCACTTCATCTGAAATCATCTTACATCTGTGTCACAGCTTGAAATAGTTATAATCAACCTAGTAGGAAGTATCACGAGATATCATCTCAGTGCATGTCCACAGCAAGGAGCTAGACCAAAATTTGTTGCCATACTAAGCCCAGTATGCAGGAAATATTTTTGTCATTTCAATTCAGTGACTAATTCAAGGGTGAAGAATGAAGTCCCACCAGGATCGCCTGTAAGAATCTTGTGCCTATTTGCTACCATGCCACAGCAAAAATGACATATTGGAGTCTCAAATGGCTATCAAAAAAGTGTGTATTCTACCATGCAAAGGTAAACAAGATACCACTAAGTATTATAGACCCATCAATACAGCACTTTACTGCTAGAAGCTAAGCTAATTAGTACTACTCCATTGACAGCATCACGTTAGGATCCAACCCATCGCCTCCACATGGCACTGCCTGCTGTTGAGTAGATCCACCACCTCACCCAGAGCCAGCCAAGGCGTATCTGGATGACACGTAATGCATGCCCCATGAGCATCTGTCATTCAAATCAGCTACAAAAGTCCAACCACAATGGTTAAACACGAGCAAAACAATCTAATTTTGTGCTTCAGAAGACCAATAGTCCCTTCACCGTCTGTAAATCCAAGTGCAAGACCTGGGCGATTAGGGCCGCGTGTTTCCTAGGTGATAAGCCTTTCATTTTTCTAGAAGACATTTGAAATAGAGCATAGGAAGATTAATCCTCCCCAGAGAAGGAAGAGTTCACTGGCTAATTTCTCTTGCATTTAGATGTAATAATTAGGTGCATTGATTCTTCTGCTTTGTTCCTTACTATTATAGTGAAATAATTAAGACAACTTCAAGGAAATATTTGAAAGCTCATTTCACGTTGTATCTTCAAACATGGGCCACCTAACACTCAAAGGGAAAAGCAGAGGCAGACTCTTGCCTTATTTATCTCCGTAATTCATCAGGCACCAACTTCAAGCAGCAAATTGCTGCCTCAGGCTCCACTCCATTTGCTGCCTATCATGACTATGAACGGCAACACAAATGAGATCCATCTGGTGTGACCAAGACACACATCACTCTGCTAAGCTCTCACAGCAGCTTGATATCTGGGACTGGAGACAGGCTGAGCCCCCTCCGAGAGTTATGAAGAAAAAAAAGGAATATTTATAATTCCCCTGCTAGAGCCTCGCAGTACTATTCTTGCAAAACGTTATGCAAATGTTATTCCTAGTTCAAATTTTTGAGTTTAAGATGCTTGGAAGATAAAGCTGAAGAGCACTCATGATCTCCATTCTCTCAGACAGCAGCACAATCAGTTTTTTCAAATACAAGTATGAAATTACCCATGAAGGGCTCTACCTTTGCACTGCATCCACAGGAGGAACCCCTGAGGGAAGCAGTTTTGGGGCTCCCTTGTGGTGCTTAGGGATGTACAGCTTGGCTGAATGGATCAAGGCCTGAGCTGTGCACATCCGCATGGATACTCAGGGAGAATTAAAACTGGAAGAACTATTAGAAGGATGAATGAAGATATTAAACATGTAAAAAGTTCTGAGAAAATCCACTTAAATTAAAAAGGATTTTCTCATGTCTAATTCAACATTACTAATTCAACAGTTGAGGAGAGTTCTCTGATCTCTCCAGAATGTCTCAGATTTAAATAATTTTTAACAATTTTGTATTAAATTGCCTTTAAATATTAAATCTGTAAAAACACAGGAAAATACATATCAACTTTAATACATGCTTGCTTCAAAAATACTAAACCCAGCTGATACAAAATCACAGTCTCCCAGCTGCTGAGGGGCAAAAGGGATGAGTGAAAAGAAGGGGCTCACTCCCCACAAAAACAGATAGATATACTGTTCTGGAATATGATGCCAGATGTGTTAGATGTGGATGAGCATTTAGTTCCAAAGCAAGCAGCAGACCTTCCAGAGGTGAGGCATTTACTACAGGCTGTGATCACCGGAATATCTTGTCCCAAGAAGTCAAGTCACAGCCTTCTCCACCTTTTTCCTTTGTGCAAAACTCACTCAGACCCCTGTGACTGATATGTGATCTCAAGTATTACCTGTTAATATTTAATAGGTGTCTCCTGTATTTAGTGGTCACTCTGACAGCAGGGGACCAATGTTTGTGATTGAACACTTCAAACAAATCTTAGATGTGGCTACCTCTCAGGAGAAGGAAACATCTGAAGAATGTGTTTTTCTGATATTTATATTCCCTTAGAAATGAAGGTTGTTTTCTGTATGACTCACATCCATGTTTTTCACTTGTGGTATTTTTAAACTCTGAGATCCAGCACTGATTAGAGTGCAAAAAGTGTGACTTATCTTCTGTCCTACCCTGAAGGGCCTTTCAGCCTAGTACAGGTGACAGTAGGAACTGGGAATAGGTCATCTCCAGGTTTACTATGGGGACAGAAAGCCTAAAAGAAATAGCTTTGGAATTTATGAGCATTAGTGATGTGTGAAAGATAAAACCTGGCAGGTTTAATGAAAAAGTACATAGACCTGTTTCCTATGAGAACATCATGTATATTTGAAAAGAAACAGAAAAACCCAGCCAGAGTAAGGGCTCCTTTCTCTCCCTTCCACTCAAGTGTATCTTTAGTCTAGATCAGAGCTAAATTTAAAAAAATGACATTAATTAAATAAAAAATTCAAGGATATAGCCTCATGCCAAGTGATCCAATGCATAATGCTTATATGAATTTCCTCCCACTGTACATCCCTTCTTAAATTCAGCATGCTCATATGAGACCATCGTGGAGAAACCCATGCCTGTCATAGCTACGTGGTAGGGCTGCACTCAGAGTGTCCAGGTCTAAAGCATCCAGGCCTCAAAGAGCCAAAAGATGCAGAAAAGATATGCATCAAATAACAGTAAAAGAGTTTCAATGCTTTGAAACCACTTCCTGGTCCAGCTTCTCTTTCAGCTTGGAGAAGGCTGAAGGGTTCCTTGCTAAAGCAAGGCTCACCAAGAAATCCTGTTGGCTGGGCTAAAACTAACATCAGGGGAATTTAAATGCTGCCTTTCTTTAAATACAGTTTAGTTCCTTTAAAGCCTCATTCAAGAGACATAAACACCAGCCTCAAGCTCAGACAGACACAACTAGCTGTTCAGATGAAAATCATGGGCAAGATTTTGCTTTGGGCAGAAGCATTTTGCTATTGGTTTTGCAAAACTGTTTTTTTAATGCAGGAACCAGAAAGAAGAGGAAAGTTGAGGCAGAAGAACCACACAAGCAAACAGAACAACAACAAAACGTGGACACTTGAGAAAAGGCAAGAGGAAGGTTTCTGCCCAGCCAGGGGAGGAGGGGGGTGCGGACTCAGGGTCCCTCACTGGACTCAGAGCACACCAGGCACCTCCACACCGCTGCTGGGAATAAATGTCAGTGCACCACAAACATCTGAAGCAACTTCTTTTAAAAGAAAAAACCTGCAAAGGTCTGAAAATTTGACTAACAATTTCGGATCAAAAGGGGTAATATTAGCACAGAAACTTATCCAGTCTGTACAAAAATTTCTCCAGTTCTCCCAGTGACAGAGAATACTCTGTTTTCTTTGCAGTACCCCAGAGCTGCAAGATACAGAGTTTAAATCCATCTCCATTCAGATAAGTTATCTCTTCCACTCCCCACCAGCAGCTTTTAAAAGATGCGTCTTGAACTTACAGCACTGGAGGGTTTTTTTCTTCTCAGATTTTTAATTCACTGGCATCATGAAGACCTTTAGCGATTTACAGTGTGAAGAGCACTTTCTCTCCAGATTGCCCTGCTTTGAGCCAGTTTGTACATTATGGTTACTTCATTACTTACATTGCATTACACAGGGGCAAACGAGGCGGCCGCGCTCCTCTCTGCAGCAGATGTGCCCCAGGGCCAGCAGGAGCCAGATGTTTCCCAGGGCCCCACATCAGGCACAGAGGCTGAGCTGCCCGGCTGCTTTACCCCAGCGACTGCCCCTCCAAAGTGTTGAGCCAGACAACACGCTTCTTACCCTCATGCTAGCTTGAGAGCAGGGCAAATCAGAGAAATACTGCAGAGGAGGCAGCCACATCACCAGGCTACACTAATCACAGTGTTGCAATTAGCAAAAAAAACCCAACAACCTCAAAAAAAAAAAAAAAAACAACCCAACCGAACAGAACAAAACCCACACTTGTGTAAGATATCCAAATTCTGTTTAACTATGGAAGGAGCATCAGAGGGACCAGAATATAATTATTCCTGCCTCTTGCTGTGATGGTCTTAGCTATTTGTCCTCCTACAAGTCAGCGGGACATGAGACAGACTCCTTAAACCCTGCAGCCATGCTCTCCATGTGTGGTTTTGGTGACAGCTTCATCAGGGTTTAAGAGTGACAAATGGCAGGTTTAGCAACCATTACCATCAGGCAAAGCCTTTGCCCTATTCCTCAGCTACTCTCTAATGAAATGGCACTTTGGCCAGAAAATCCCATGGGTTTCCTTCACACACATTCAATGCAGAGCACTCCCACAGCTCGTTGCCCAATTCCTGACCGCCGCTCTTGCAAGACATCTCATTTCCCTGGCCCCTTCCCATCCGTACATGCTACATGTTGGCTTTAAACACTGCAAATGATCCAGGTGGTGAAAACCAGACTAGACTGCATGAAGCTCACTCTCCTCTTCGAAGGCACCTGTGCTGCCTTGGTAAGGCAGCAAGCTGGTGCAGTGCCAGGAGGCCAGTCTATAGGGAACACACGAGCGCTATACGTGGCACGTTGAATCCGATTTCGCTCCGTACCACCATATGGAACAGAATCTCAGCGGCATCAAACGTTTACCTAAACTCCATTAATGTCTTCTCCAAGCCAATATTTATAGCATACACACCAGTAGCTGCTGTCAGAGTGTGTATAAATGTTAAACTGAACTGTTAAAGAAACATAATGACAGATGTAGAGATGCTGAAGAGTGCAATCTATTCTAATTTATGATAATTTATTGCCATCATCTGGAGCCCTATTCAGAAGAGAAAGCTGAATGCATCCCAAAGCGCATCACGGGGTGGAGTGTAAAAAATCTCCAGAAAAAAAATAAATCTCTTTTAAACCAGGCAAGAGTACTCTTGTCCCAACACCCAGGACATGCTCAGCAATCTCTCTGTGCAGAAGTAATACAGATGTGGGGTACTCGAGCCCTGCCTCCCAGCAGCCCAGTGACACGCAGGTTTTCTTGCAAGCTGAGAACAGCTGGGAACTGCTTGTCCCATTAAAGACATCTGAGCATTGCTGAGTCACTACTTTTGGGGGATTAAGCTGTGCAAAACCCATTTATTAGCTCTGTCAGAGCCTCTTCAGCTGCATTAACAATGAGCACCGCACCCATGGGTGACCAGTGCTAATAAGCACATAAGCAAAGAGATGGAAAACTATTTTTAAAGACGGCTGAACTGTGCCACGGTGAGCTCTATGGCACAAAGAGCTTTTCCAGTTAACTCCTCAGCAACACAAGCTGTGCTGGACCAGTTCCACACTGAGACCTGAGCCCCACCTCAGCCTCCTGCTGCTGTTCTGCTGAAAAAAATATGAAAAACAAAGAAAAGAAAAAAAAGGGGAAAAAAAGCAGTGGCAGCCCTTGGTCCCCGCAGTGGGGAGGGCTGCGGGGCCGAGGAGGACGAGGAGCTGGTTTCCACAGCAGCCTCCGTGGGCAGGACGGGCTCTGTGCCCTGTGGCACCGCCAGCATCCCCCGCGCCCAGAGCCACCCGCCAGGGCCTCGCAGTCTGGACGGGCACAGGTTTCGTGCTGGAACGGGCACCCCCTCCCCAGAGCCACGGGCCACGAGCCCCAGGCTGCAGCGGGAGCGTGCGCAGCCCACCGAGCCAGCCCCGCAGAGGAAGGGGCTCGTGAGCCCCGCTCGCCGATCCTGCAGCTCTGAAAAAGGCCACATTTGACCAAAACAAGGCCAGGCATTCAACAGAGCTGCCGTACAGGGAAAGGCTGAGAGAACTGGGTTTGTTCAGCCTTAAGAAGGCTTACAGAAGACCTCATCACCATTTTCCAGCATCTAAGGGGTGGCTATGAAGAAACTGGAGATTCCCTTTTTGTAAGGAGTCACGTAGAAAAGACAAAGGGTAACAGGTACAAGTTACTCCTAGGGAGATTCCAGTTAGACACAAGAGTAAAATTATTCACAAGGACAATCAGCCATTGGAATCATCTCCCCAGGGAGGTAGTAGAGTCCCCAGCATTGAATAGGGTTCTGGGCGACCTTATCTAGACTGGTTTTCCAAAGGTAGGTTGGACCAGATGCTCCTTGAGGTCCCTTCCAACCTGGTAATCTATGACTCTGTGAACATAAGCATAGACCATAACACCAACATGTACACACTGTCTTATAAGTCAGATAAAAATTTTCCACCAAAACAATTTTCTGCATTTTAGACTCACTCATCTTTTTCTAAAAGAAGTTGTAATCTTTCAAAAAACATCGACCCTTCTTTGCAAGATCCAGTCCAAAGGGCTTGCAATATCTACCCTGGGAACACTACTACTGTACCTCCAAGGAGTTTGAGTTGGCTCCTCACGCTGCTCTGAAAATCAGGCTCCATGACCAGACTACACCAACCCGATGCACATGAGGGTCGTGCTTGGTGTGATCCATCACCAGCTGCTCCAGAAGGAGTGAGCCAGGAGCATTGCAGGGGGGTAGGAAGTGGGGAAGGAGAATACAATCCATCTACTACTTCTTTACAGAAGTATTTTCTGCCAAAATATTGTCGTTTCTGGCACAAAATTCTTCACTCATGATCTCACCAAGAATGCCAGTTTCCAATGGAAATTTGTACTAAAAATTATTTTTCCCCCAAGGCAATGAAATTCCTCTTCCCAAATCGGCTCTGCCAACGACTCTTTTTGATGCAGCGATGACAGACACTTCCCTGACATCTGGCTACAGCCCAAATCACAAAGGAGACACACTCCTCACTCACCTGGCCCAGGCTGTACTACATGTGGAAATGCACTCTTACACCTTTCTTCATCATTCAGACATGGGCTGCAGTGGGGCTGCCTGGCTGCATGCCACTCAGCACCCATATTTGCACGGCCACCTAGAAAGCCAACAGCCTGCCAAACACTCTCAAACTGGGCACTTGGCTGGGACTAATCAGTAGATGTGCCCAGGCAATGCCACTCAGCATTGCTTCTGCTCTCTGAGCCATCAAACTTTATTAATTTTTCTGCTTGAAACGGCTTCTGATTTGCAATGAAATCTCAGTTTCTGGCCTCAACCCTCTCAATGAGCGATTCCATCAAGAAAACTCCTCTTGCAGCACCATTCACAAAAGTAGATTAAAAATGGGGAAGGAATATGTTCAGAAAGAAGCTCTGCTGAGCCATACTGATGAATAATCTCCCTGTCCACATGCCTTTGGTCACCAGCTGGAAAAGTCAGTTTGCAATGCACTCAGTACTTGGCAGCATGCAGCTTTTGCACTTTTATCCATACTCAAGTGCATCCTTGCCTCTGTGTGCAAGA
Organism: Merops nubicus; assembly: GCF_000691845.1. Classification (NCBI taxonomy): domain Eukaryota; kingdom Metazoa; phylum Chordata; class Aves; order Coraciiformes; family Meropidae; genus Merops; species Merops nubicus. The sequence goes on along the minus strand of NW_008614171.1, from coordinate 9,141 downwards.
TTAGAACAAAATGCTGTGACACAACAGCAAACACCATGTATATCAGCTCACTGAGATCAGAAGCACACAGCAGCAAAGAATTTAATTAAAATGTTCAAATTGAACAGGAAGGCATACATTGTTTAATTTTTTGTCAGGTGTGTTCTTTCAAACTGGGACCCTGTTCCAGCCCAGCCCACTGACTGCCCTGGGAGATGGCAACCAGAAGAGCTCTGCCGGATTTACTGGCTGATGGATTTGGTGGTGGGGGAATCCCATGCTTGTTTTGGCTTTCAAGCTCAGTCTCTAAAAAAGCACTTGGAGAAACTGCTCAACTCCAAAGGATAATTATTGCCGTGCATGGATTCTGCATTAACAAGCCAATTTCCTCTATCAAACCTAACCCCACTGGGCTGGGCACGATATACACCCACAGGCACCGTTCCCCCTGACAGTCCCAACAGGGAGCTGTGACCTTGCCACGTTCAACCTCTCCCAGACTCTATTCTCTCCATACAAATCTTGTTTGAAATGAGGTACAACATTCTCTCCATACAAATCTTGTTTGAAATGAGGCACAAAACTGCTGAAGAGTAGTGCTTTTTTGCATGCAACATAGCCTCTGTGTGAGTAGCAGCAGAGGTAAGCAACTATGTGGCTTTAAACTTGCACACAGATGGGGGACTTGTCTTGTTTTGCTTCAAGCATACCTCCAGCACACAGCCAGGGAGAAGATTATTCTAAAAACAGTTCAAGCAAGGCTCAAGTTTGCTTGTTAAATAACTGTGAGATATTTCCTGGCATCCTGGGGTATTCTGACTTGGACGCTGAAGACAGCCATAGGCCATAATAAGGCCCACATTAAGGGAGGCTGAACCAAGAAGCCAGTTGTCTTCTTGGGTTTTAGGAACCTGGCAAGGAAGATTTTTCTACTTCTATAGTGTTATTTGGGGTGCCATGGAGGCTTTTTACCTAATATTGGGAGGATTGGCAAGTACAATTTCAAACATGGGACTTGATATAAGCACCCAACATGTGAGTGTCAAAAGATTTGAGCTGAGGCTTACAACTTCAAGCCAGATACTTCAGATTTGCATCATCTGAGAAACAACACAGGAGGGCAGAGCATTAACACCAGGAAAAGTGAACACTGAGGAAAGGCACAATAAACTTCTTTTTGAAATTCAAAGAGCTACCAAAGAGCTGTTGCTATAAATCACACCCTGATGCATGAATGACCTTGCCAATGTTAGGCAGCATTTCTTTCTGAGATCTTCTGAACAGAATTTCACCCTCAATACTTCAGGTTCTTGAGCACTTCCAGTGAATATTCAGTCAGGCCGTTTGCAGCAGGCTCTGGTATTTCTCATGGAATAAAGATCAAGTTGACAGGTTGGGAGTTTTGCAAGACAGTCAAATCAGCTTTATTTCTGACAGTGGGTCTGGAACTGCACACCTCTCATCTGAAAATGTGTAACACTTTACTGAAATCTTCCTGTTCCAGTTTTTCTCCTGCTTCCTTAACACAGAGGAACAGGAGACTACCTCCTCCCTGCACATCTCAGTGCCTAGGATGCTTACTGGGGTCTTCTTAGCAAAAAGACATCCACAGTACCCCCAAGCAAAAGGCCTCCGTGTGATGATCTCTGACCACTCTGAAAATACCTTTGCTAACTTCTGCCTTGAAATGGCACCAATAGCTCCCATAGGCTCTAACACAGCCTACTCCCCAGTGCTAAAGCATTTTGGAAAAGGCATAGATAGAACAGCTTGTTCAGAGAAACACATTTATCTACCCATTAGAACATCACAAAGAAAGGAAGGGTAAAACAATACGGACATTACCTCCAGCTTCCCTGTCCACTTTGCATGGATTATGCATGTACTCCACTGCTTTAAGTCAGCATTAGGCTTGTGAGACTTTTCTCCTTTCCTCTCCACACTGAGGACCATAACATTGCTTCATGCCACAGATGGCTGCCCATCTGGAAAACCCCCTCTCTTGAGGGGCCACACCAGCCTAATCCTCTGCTGCTCCTCCCCCAGCAGCGTTATGAAAACACTCAACCATGGCCGTAACCGAGCTGTCTGATGGCAGGCTCCCCACCTGGACTTCCCTCCCTCTCACCACAACCAACCTCTGAGCCTGACAGAAGAGAGTTCTCACCTCACCATGCCCTTCAGCTTAGGTTCGAACAGCTTGCAAATGCATGCAAATATTACATACAAAAATGACCTGGACCGGGCGCTCCTGGACGTGCTTGCATCCATAGGCTGCCAGTGAGGCAACACCTCATATTTTTTCTTAATATGAAAGGTTCTTAGAGAATAATTCCTTACTTGACTGAATGCCATTATCAAACCCTTTCAGCGCTGTAATTTGCATCTAGTATTGAACCCCCATCATCTTATACAATTTAAGCATTTCCTTGAGAATGGGGAGCAATATTAGCTTTGCCACCCAACTGAAGTATTCTGAATGGGAAAACACTTCCAAACACAACCCCAAGAAGTCTCTATAATGGCCAGAAGATAAAACTGTGCAAATTAAACAAAGCAAAGACTTGTAGTTTGTCTATATTCGGTATTCTTTTGCTTTTGCCAAAAAGCGAGCAAGCTGTCACCTTAGCAACTATGTCACACTTTGCAGTACATATGGCACTCTGAACAAACACCTTGGAAGCAGCACCTCCACACTGCATGTTCCTTTCCACAACGTTCTTTACGCCACTTTGCAGATTCCCACTGAGAATAAAAGCCACCAGGACCCCTTTGGCCAGTTGCTGGGCTGGTCAGCCAGCCAGACGGACAAGTGCTGTTTCCCACACTGCAGCCCAGGACAATGACACTGCTTCAGCACTTCTGTTCTGTGCCAAGGGAGACAGCTGCACCCGCAGAGGTGTGGCAGGAGCACTTTGCCTTCCGTCACCAGCCCTGTGCAGAGCCCAGCATTCGAGGGCTGTCTGCCTCTCCCCTTCTCCTGCACTGGGAGGGGGTCCTCTCTCCTGGAGCAGAGCGGAGACTGCAGCCAGTGAGCAGGTCACCAGCCCCTTGGGATCAGACACAGCACCACGAATCCAGGTTAACTGAGGGACCACAGGATCCAAATGATGAAAGGGTTTTATCACAAGCTCCTCTAAGCCTGTCCTCCCCCAGCTGCAACATTTGAATCCAGAGATGTCAACATGCAGGCCTTTTACCCCGGGCTCCAATTATGCAGATGCTGATTTACAGGAGTGATGACTGAAACATCTCCCTCATAGAAATTGGCAAGGAGGCTTTAACTGCGTATGTCTAATGGCAGAACCCTCTATCTCCATGCATCTTCTTGCTAGTTTGAAAGTCAGATCATTTTTGTTCTTCCTTTCATAGAAACCTGGTTTGCATATATAATCAAATTTAGCATTAATGAGTCTCTCTCCTCATCTTCTATTCCTAATGCTTCAAACAGTCACATTTGGATAATGCCAGCAGACTCTGCCATAAGGAGGTGGTTTACCATGAGAAATTTTACCAGTTTTTCTCAGGGATTTCCACAGAAGCAGTACACCACTCCAGAAACTCCTGCCTCCTGGAGCACTGTATCTCAACCATATGTGCCAATCCTACATAGCTCATTTATACCAGCTCTCACTCCAGGCTGCTTAAAAATCATCACGATTTAAATGAATTGTTAGATGACCTTTTAAAATCAGCTCTTCCACGATCACAACATGAGCCTCAGTGGAAAAGGGTAGGGACTTTTCAGATGAAAGATGTCATTTAATTGCAATGTGGCCAGGCATTGCTGACCTTTTCTCCTTCCTTCCTTGCCTGTACCAGCATTTGTACCATTTCAACAGCCACTTTTTGATGGGACAAGATTAGCACAGTTCTGTTTCCAACAAGATATGCACACAGATAAATGAGCATGTGAGCAGCGTGCAGAACAGCCAGCTCTCTGCAGTCTGCATAAAACCACGGGATCACAAGACAGATTTTCTGCTCTTTCACTTGTGTACTGGGTTTTCAGGGCTTCCAGGTCTTCAGGTCTTCTTCTGCTACACCTATCTAAAGCATATGGTTTATCAAAGCCAAAAGTTTCAGAATCACAAGTTTCCCAGAAGCTGAGACTTTAAGACCATAAGGTAAAATACCATGTAGGCACTAGGACAGCTTCTGCTGCCTTTATCCCAGCCCCACTGACAGAGTGACATAAGGCTTTCACATCTGCCTTCAGTGAGGCCACAAAAACGTTTCAGATCTTTCCTATTACACACAACAGAGCCTAATACCCAACAGCAAAATCCACCTCCCAATTTGAAATAAAAATAACTTGTCCAACAGAGTTCTCTGCCTGCAGATTACCAATACCCCAATATGTGTTCAGAAGTTGTAGGTCCCAAGACAAGGACCAGCCCAGCCTGCTTGCAGAGCTTGAGTCTCTTGGCCACTCACATCCCCTTGTCTCACTGTGGCCATTTTTCTCTGTATGGAGCTGCAGTGTATTTTGCATGCATTATGCTAAGCTGCCTGTAAGAAATCATCCAATTAATGACAGCTTACAGAGAATGGTTAGTTACATGGTAATTACCTTTCTAATATTAAAATACCATAGAAATGGATTTACATTTTTTGATTAAGTGGCATGTTTTATTGACCTGACACTACACATACAGGACCTCTGAGGTAGTATCTGGGACCAGACTTTCAAGAACATCTAGGTACCTACATCCCCAGGCAGACATCAAAAAAATTGACAATGCATTTTTTTACATTCTACATTTTTGTTTATGCACCTTAAACATCAAGACAGATGGACCCAGCACTAAATATAGCATCTGATCCTGGCACTGCATAGCCAACATCAGAAGGCAGAAAGAAATATTCTTTTTATTAAGGGTTTTCTTTCTATGGGAGCGTACAGAAGATCAAACACTTGGCCCTTCCAGCCCTGCACCCATGAGGAGCACTAAGCTCCAGCAAGGTTACCCTGCTTCATCACCTGAAGTCTCTGCCCTTGCCAGAATAGACAGCAGCCTTCTGGTTAAGCAAAACCCAAACATACACAAGCACATGTGATGAAGAGTCTCAAGCAACTATAAAATATCTCAGGCCCATAATACACTATACAGAGAAAACTACTAATCACACACATCTCATGCAAGCATTACCTTCTTCATTTTTTCCCCCATTTATTTCCAGCATCTCAAGATATCTAGGCTTTTCTAGGACACACTTGAAAGCATGCAGCCACTTATGTCCATTCATATGCATGCAAATATAATCCAACAAAAGCGCTCCATGGCCACATGAGCAATCAGCATGAGGACAAAAGACAAGACTTATTATCAGTCTTTCAAGATTCAGATTTCCTTTGCCTTCCAAATACACATCTGTTTGCAAGGCAAGGGGTGCTAACCCTTTCAGAATCTATACAATCAAAGCAAGCTTGCCTCTTGCCTGGCTGGCAACAGCCTGCCCTTTTTCCTGACTCACCAATCAAACGATCACACTGGGAAGGCAAGGAAGCAAAGTTAGCTTAGTCCACATATACACAGATTTCTCAGATCACCTTGCAATTCCTTCGTCCAGTTTCCACTGCAGGTGACTAGGGATTTGTTGTCCAAATGCCCTACATGGTTTTGGAAATCTTTGGCACATCCTATGAAGATGCTCATGAACAGCAATGATGTGCAGTCATGCAAGGCCTGGAATGTATTTTTTTCTGCACAATGGCAAGAATTAAAACAATTCCTCAAACACACTTGGGTTCATTAAGCAACCTAATGTCCACTTGCAAGTTGTCCTGTCAAGAAAAGCCCCAGTGTCCACATGATTTATCCTGCAACATAAATGACTCACATCTGCCCTGATACAAGCAGCACTGGCTTAGGCAGAGCTTCTTATATGGTCTGTGCCCAAAATACCCCTTTGCTGTGCCCATACCAGCCTGGACAGGGCTGCAAGCTGGTGGAGCAGGGTGCTTGTTGTGTGGTATTTTAAAACAACAACCTGCAGGTCATCAGCAAGGGGCAGTAACAGTGCTTTCCAACTTGCAAACCAGTGGAGTTTCTGCCATTTATCAAGGGTTAGAGGGAAAGGCGTTAGGGCCAGCACTGCAGCTCCTGCTACTTTACACAGAAATGGGACAAACATCAGGTTTGCTTTGGGTCTGCAGGAGGTAAGCTGTTCGTGGAAAATCACTCTGAGGAAGGAGCAGCAGAAGTAATTCAAAACCTCAGCCTAGAGATAGAAAGTTTCCATTTTTACAAAAATATTTTTGTAGGTAACCACCTGATGATACACGAAGTAGTTCTAAACATGTCAAGCTGGGATGGGCAGAGCTCTGCTTTTCATTTCACTTGCTTCTGTAAAGCTCCAGAGAGGCAACGACTGTGAAACAGAGGCCACAGTGAACAAACTTCCTTGTCTTGCTCACTTTTTGCAGACCCCAAGGAAAGTGGCCTAAACACACCCAGACTGAAATTAATCCAGGGAGACAAATGAACATATTTCTTCTCTTCCATCCTTCCTTGTTCATTATTGTCAGGTGAGTGTATAGAAGAGTCATTTCTCAAGTGGAGTTGTAACAGTATTTGTGACACTGCAGCCAGTTGTAGTGCCACAGTAGATTATCATGAGAAGCAAGCTTCAGAAGGACACCGTCCACTCATGCAAAGATCTGTGGAGTAACAGCCAAGGGAATAAAGAGGAACAAGAACAAATATGGCTTTTAAACAGCCTTCCCCTGCCCCCAGCACATGACATGAAGCAAGAGCTAACTCAAAGCTGGAAACACCCAGGGCCTATCTTGTACAGCTTTTCAAGTGAGACATACTCAAAGTACACAATCTATTACCAAGGTAGTTAAAAAAAATGCAACTCTTGCTTAATTGTTACAAGACAACTTTTTTTCCCCCCTTTCTCTTCACCTTCCCTGGGCCTGAGCCAATGTTGTCTTTTAATGACTTCTAAACGTAGTTTCTTGGCTGAAAATAAGGTTACAAAGTACATGTGAAATACAAGTGAAAACCTACTACAGGGCTGTGAATATTGAGAATAACCAGTCTTATCTCAGCGCCTTCTCCCTGGGTGTTAGGTGATAGTCAAAGATCGAAGAAGTTCAGATAAAGTCCCTGCTCCTCAAGAGGTCCGTGTCTGAGACAGACTACAGGTAAACTGGAATTTGCACACTGACAGATTAATTCTGCAGCAGTTACAGTCTTATACCTGAGAAACCTACAGCCACCTCAGCTGGCTCCAGACTCGCAGATGTCTGCACTCATTAACACACAGATTTCAGCAGCACCATCGTACAAGAGGTTTTTTAATAAAGACACAATGGCTCCTGAGCCACCATGGGCCTACCCAAAGTGCCCAAAAGATGAGAGTGCAGATTGAAGGCTGGATTGCCTGGCCCAGATGAGGACATTTTTGGTCTACACCATCTTCACCCTACCCACCTGCCTGAGGAGCCCCCGCACCCCTGCCATCTGTGCTGCCACACCACAGAGCCTCCCCCTGAGCACGAGAGCCACCCAACACCCAGAGCTGCTGCGTCACCAACCGGGCTATGAACTTTATTTCTCTGCAGATGCAATCTAGGACTCAAGTGGGCGGTGTTAGGAGGTGCCATGAGTAGCATATGGGCTACAGTACACAAACAACGGGGCAGAAATGCCACTTTTCCCCTCCTGAGATTGCAGAAAGGGCTTTCCCCACCTCTGGGTCCTACCTGCTTGATTTTCACACTGGAAGTCCAAAACTTGGCTTTCTGGGAAACAGGCATTTAAAAAAGCAAAACTTTTTCAAAAGCAGAAGTTAACACCTCCCTTTTAGATGACAAATAAGCCAAAAGAAGACAACATCAAAACTACCTGCGCTTGCTTTCCTAAAGCTCTGTAGAACCATGTGTTATGATTCAGCTGCCACATCACCCACATGACATTGGTCACACCCTCTGACAGGTGATTACTGTAAAGCTCTGAAAAGCCCATCAGCGTTCACAAGAGCAGATTTAATAAATTCCAGTGTCACCAGCACTTACTGCATAAAAAACGCTACTTACACATCATTTAACACCTGAAATGACACAGCTGTAAATCCAGCAATTAGAGGTGTAATTTCAGTGTTCTCATCAAGTGCAATGAGGGCTGTGAGGCTGCTGGGGAATGTGGAAGTGACCACAGAGTCAGCCAGCACATTTGGTCTTTTTTTAAAGTTTAAAATGATAATTAGGCTGATAAAAAAAGTCCAAGAGAGACTTAGAGATGGACACTTACTTGAGATCTGAGATGGTAGAGAGAGGTGGATAGCAATTGGTAGGCATGGTGAGAGGAGAAGGAAGATGGGAGCAACAAGATGAAGTGAATAGAGATGGAATATAGGGAACCCAAAAAACCTTTCAAGTATATTAAAAAAATCTTTCACGCTCTGAGATATCATACACTAAAATGTGCTTAATGCTACTTACAAATACATGTCAAAAGGAGGAAAAAGTAACATCTCAGACCATCTTAAATGTTAACACGCTCTGTACCCTTCTCCCACGCTGCCTTATTGCCAAGGACTGATACACCTCAGCCATGTCAGACAAGCTGTTTACAAACAGCCACGTGTGCATGTACATATATGTATAGAGATATATATACATGCACATACAACCAGATAGAGCAGGCAGAAGAATTCCACATGGGGCATTCAGCCATAGCAAAGGCAGCTTTTACATTCAGCTGTTGGAAGAAGTTACAAACCTAGCAAACTGCCAAGAGAAAGGAGTTTCCACTTGCTGTCCCAAGGACAGCAACACACTCAGGAGAACAGTTTTCTTGAGGGAAGAACTCATGTCCACCAGCCCAAAGACCTTCCTGGAGGGGCTTGCTTCCCAACCACCACCAGACACAGCTTTGCCAGGCAGATGGTCAAAAGACCACACTCCCAGCAGTTATTTACCATAGAAATAGCTTTGCTCCCCGTTCCTCTGCTCCATGGCGAGTGCTGCAGAGTGGCTGAAGCATCCCCAGATCGGTGTCCAGGGCTCAACCCCTGAACATCCCGACTTCTGCTTGAGGCAGGAGCAGCATTATCGGGTGGGTCTGTGGGAGCTCTGGGCGAGGAATGCAAAGGACCTTGCCCATCCTCCGCACGCAGGTCACCTGGCCGCAGGGCCACCTCCTCCCG
>NW_008614170.1:7976-29788 GCF_000691845.1 Merops nubicus | reverse complement strand
GGGGCAGGGCACCGGGGGGCTGGGGGCACACGCAGAGGCACTCGCTTTCCTGAGATAGAACGGGTAGGGTGGGTCAGACCAAAGTACCCAGCTTTATCTTCCTGTTGAGCAGCCCCCGTGTGTCTTGCTGTTCGCCTGGGGAGCGGGTTTCTCCTCCTTCCGTGTGCACCTGGGAAAATGTTTTTAAAAAGAAACACACTCCCCAAGCCCCAGTGTTTTGACATGTGGGAGTGGATAGATAAATCTGCCAAAGAGAGCTGAGCCTGAGCCTCCAGCAGCAGTTAAAGATGGTGGGATCTCAAAATACATTGAGAAACTCCCATGGTGGCTTTGTGTTTTTTTCCTCTGTCACCCAGCTGGTAAAGTCAGCAGTGGATTGTGACTGTCCCACTTTCCCCTGTCAGAGAGTGGAGACGTCTCACTCGTGGGACAGCATTTCCTCAGCCCTGCCCTCACTTGCAGTTTCCTCAGCCCTGCCCTCACTGGGAGGATTCAGCAGAGCAGGGAAATGGAGGCAAGTGGCTGAACATATTTCTCTTGTGTTGTTGTTCTAGTTCCATTTGCTCCGACAGAATTAAAAGTCCGAGCGAAGATGGAGTCTCTGCTGATAACCTGGCAGCCCCCAGCCAACCATGCCCAGATATCTGGCTACAAGCTCTACTACCGAGAGGTGGGTCTAGAGGAGTCCAGCAAAGAAAGCCCTTTGGATGGTCCTGAAGATGAGAGCTGGGACGTGGGACCCATAAAACTGAAGAAGAAAGTGAAGCAATACGAGCTGACTCGACTAGGTTAGCTGGTTACATCTTCTTTGCAGTTGCTGTGGAAACCCAGGGTCTGCCTCTTGCACCTCGTAGCAGTCTTGGGGTGCTTCCAAGAGGCTCATCTCTCTGCTTGGCTGCAAATATATAAGACCAAGACCATGTGAACTGTTTTTTAAGAGCACCCAGAATAATTTCTGGAGTGCAGCTTTTGAGGCTTCTCCTAAGCAGAGTTTGAAACAGAAGTTTCCAAAGCCAGTGTAGCAGGGGTTGTATTTTTAACCAATATACATCATATATGCTAATAAGTGGATCTGAATCAATTAGTGGGTTTTATTGTGTCACTCTAAAGAGTGCCTAGATTAAAATCTCCAGTCAGGACAATGATCTCTCCTTCCCTGTGTATTTCTAAGCAGCTCCATAATTGCATGCTATTTGAAATCTCTCTAGTAAAGTGCAGAGATGGGTTAATTCACAGCATGCTAATTTGGGGTCACTATTCTCCTCCGCCTCCCCCTGGGGGAAAGAGATAGAAGAGAGAGAGCATCTGTGGCTGGAGAACAAGCCTGCATCAGTGGGACCTGCCTGGCTAACAGCACTTGGTGTTCCCCATAAGGAGTTAAGATGTTCCTGACAACTGATGGTACTAATTAGTTGATTTGCCCATCGATACAGGATGGAGAGAGATAAAAGAATCATGGCTGAAGCATCCTTGGAACAGGATTCTGCTTCCTAGAGTTCTTCCATGCCCCACTTGATGACTTGGTGCTTCATCCTTGTTGGTGCCCAGTGAGCTGAGCCTGCAGGGCGAGTGTTTCTGGTGCTGGTTCATCTTCTGCATCTAGCAGATGTGTTACACGTGGTGTAAAGGCCAGGCTGCAGCACCTGGAAAGACAGTTTGTGTCATCACCGAGTGGGTTCCCAGCTAGGCTGCTGCCATCCTGCCAGTGAGAGGGTGCTAACAGTTAGGAGCCTCTCTGAAGAATCTGGGTCTGTAATTGTGGCACTGGGGAAACCACATGTGAAGATCCTGACGTGCTGCTCTAACCACCAGCAGGTCCCTGGGCGGGGGCACTCGGCATTGCCCTGAATTGCTTCCAAATGCTCTGGCACGATGATGCTGAGAAGGCTGCTTGTTCTTCTGTAATTACTTCCTTAAATTTGGGCATCCGTCAGGCCCTAATGGTTTCAGTATGATTTGGCAGCTGCCTGTGGGCTCTCCCTGTGTCAGGAGGAGGGGCTCGGGTTGCTTCCAGCCCTGGATGTTGCTTTTTTTCCCCCTTGTGCTGCTGGGTGACGTGCTCTCGCACACGTAAAGGAAGGTTGGCAGTCTGGCTGTGCTGAGGAAGGCAGGGGGTCTGGCCATGAAACGAGGAGGAGGAGGAGCTGGGATTTAGAAGGGTTTAGTTTTATGGTGGGGAGGTGCCCTGTGCAGGCACTTAGATCTGCAGTGGAGGCCTCCACTGGAGGCAGAGCAAGTAACAGTCTCAGGAAAGGCTGGCAACCCTAATGTGAGATGTTGGCTGATGGGGAAATCAGCTGGGAGGATTTCCCAACTCATGGATATCTGCCTGGGCATCACTGCTGTGGAAACCTCTCCTAAGATCCCTCTGTAAAAACAAACACACACCCAACACTGTCTCCTGGGAGTATCTGCTGGTGTCAGGATAAGGGGGCTGCGTATGGTGAACGGTGCTGCCTGGTGCAAGGAAAGATTCACCCAGGCTGGCCCATGGGAGGTGAGATGTTGATGAGGTGTCATGACTGAAACTACAAATGGAATCAAGAGCTTGAAGAGCAAAGAAACGGAATGGAATGGAATGGAATGGAATGGAATGGAATGGAATGGAATGGAATGGAATGGAATGGAATGTTCTTTGCTAGAATAGAATAGAATAGAATAGAACAGAACAGAATATTTCAGTTGCAAGGGACCTACAGAGGCCATCTAGTCCAACCACCTGAGCACTTCAGGGCTGACCAAAAGTTAAAGCAAATTCTTAAGAGCATTGTCCAAATGCCTCTTAAGTACTGGCAGGCTGGGGTCTTCAACAACGTCTCCAGGAAGCCTGTTCCAGGGTTTGAAATGGTTGCAGGAGATCCCAAGACTGGATGCTGGGAATACAAGGCTGTAGCTCAGACATGGCTGCATACCATGTCAGGGCAAACAAGGTCCAGCTTGAGTGGTGGAGGCTACATACTGCTGCAGCAGTCTCTAAATGCTCCTTGGCTCCATGTCTCTGCAGCGTCACTGGAGCCAACACTCTGCAAGGAGGTTTGGGGGGTGGCCTGAGACAAAACTCCTGTCCCACTGCTTATTCCTGCATAGCTTGAATCTGATTTCCTGATTATCCTGTTTTTTTTACCAGGAGCACAGCAGAGCAAAAGGGGAAGAACTTTCTGGCAAGACAGCTCCTTTTGAGTCATGCTTCAGGGGTGGAGGGGTGTGCAGAAGGCAGCTCTGGACAGAGCTGCTTGAGCACAGCTACTCTTGAATCACAGCAGTAACACAACTATTACTCAGCAAAGAGCCCTGCCCGTGGCTTCCTCCCCTGGTTCCCTGTAACATTAGCCTGTGTTTAGTTCCTTGTGCTGGTCCAGTGCAAGATTCTTGTCTTGTCTTCTCTTGCACTGGCTGGTCTACTGAAATGGTGCTGGCTTTGCCCAACACCTCTTCTCTGTCCTGCAGATTTCCCCATCTTTTGCCTTAACCCCAACATCTGGCCTCTTGATTTTGCCTTTGGTAATGACTCAGCTCTCTCGGATTTAGCTGTCTGAAATAAGAGGAGACTTTTGTCCTGTGTGTGTGCTAACTTCTGGAGCAAACCCTGTCTCTTTAGAGTGATATCTCTAATGACATGCCTTGATTCTTGTCTGAGAGGTATGAGCTGAAATCCTGGGGGAGTGGTGGGCAGCTGTTCAAAGGCACATAAGAAATAAGGCAATTCCATGAGCCACAAAGTCAAAAGGAAGATGTTCTGAATCACCAGGAGGGCTTTTCCCTCAGAAATTCTCCTCAATTTCCATCATTGTTCTAGCAGTTAGTCTCTGTGATGGTGCCTGACTACCAGGGCCAGAATTTATATGAAACCTAAATGGCAGAGTTCTGATCCTGCCTTCCACATTCCCATGAAGGGAGATTGCATTCCTCTGGGAGTGACTCCCTGGAGATCAGGGTATTTTCCCACTTAGAGGGAAGTATGGCATATGGCACCTGGCCAATACAAACACCTTGAAAAACGGAATGAAACAACATATTTAGCATATTGGTTCTATTATGCAGTCATCCAGATTAGTGATTTGAAATGATCTGGACTAGATTATTCTGCTTATATTTAATGTATGATGGAATGCAGAGAAAAACATCTGTTTTCATGCTGCCTACTAGCTTCTTGACAGCTTGATAGAGCTTTATGTCTGCATGTTCTAAGAGCTTGAACATCTGGGCCTGTGTATAAAAATTGAAACCAAGCCTCTGACTGAGAAATCCAAAATACCCCTATTTTCAGAATGTGAATTGCTTGATCTTGAGGCAGAGCTCCCCTGGCTTCACGTGTAAGTGGCTGCTGTACTGACCCTACCCAGGGATGGAGGTGGAGGACTTGTCCTTCCCTTCACTTTGCTCCACCAGGAGCTGCCCACGGCTGTGTCCCATCTGCCAGCTCTTCCTCATCGTTTGGGATCCCATTGTCCACGATGAGCTGGTGTCCCAGCAAAGCCCAGCCCTGCTCAGGCAGCAGGCAGAGCCTGCGTGCTGGCGAGGGACAGGCTGCTGGGTTCCTTGTTCCACCCAGCCCCTGGTCCCAGCTGCTGGGAAGTGAAGTCCCCTTTGGTCTCATGCCCCTTGTGTGGGTTTGAAATGTCATCCCGTGGCTGGAGAGCATGGACATGCAGTTCATGCTGCCTTGGAGCCAGGCAAAACTCTGTTTGCTTTTGGGATTCTTTTGAGGGGAGAAATGTGGCTGAAGTGTTTTTCTATTCGGAGCATGAACATGTGTTGTGGAGCAGAGAAAGCCTTTGGTAATTGGTCCCATTAGCCTCTGGGAGCGTAATCAGCACAGTAATAATAAAATTGGCATCAATGAGAAGGGTTTTATTCTGCTTACGTTGTCTGGCAAAGACAGCGGTGATCCATCAGGGCAGGGAATGAACAGGCACATCCCAAATTAACAAACTTCATCAATGCACCACAGCCAAGGCAGCCAGGGGCAGCCTGCAGTGCTCCTGCTGAGCTCCTGCCTGGCCATGGAGGGAGAGGCTGCCCAGTCTCTTACTGGAGAACCTGATAGCTTCCAAGTTGTTTCCTCAATAAAACATCTCCATTAAAACACCCCTCAGATGTCACTTGATGCAGCAGAGGAGTGTTTCAGTGTGGGAGAGGCCAGAGGGAAGTGAGTTTTGGACCAGAGCAGCACTGCTTGGAGATGGAGCACCCTGTCCTGCAGCTCAGTCTGGGTCCACGCATGAGGTTCCAGCCTGGCTGGCTGGTGGGAAGGGTGTAATGAGCACCCACAGGTTGCCAGCATGGGGGTTGTGTGCACTGGGTTTTTTCTCTTTGCAAATCAAGAAACTGCTGTGAAACAGTCACCGTGCAGCCAAAGCTGCCAGTGACTCAACAGGGCATGTGAGGACTTGCTGGAAGGAAGATCCTCACAGTGATGAATGAGTCAAAAGGACTTTAGAAATGGGAGGTGCATTTTGGAGAGGAGAGGGTGTCCCCACTCCTCGGGCAAGTCCATTTGCTGCAAATCCAATGTCTAGAAGAAGTAAGGGGAGAACTAGAGAGCTGTGATGATACGTGCACCAGTTGTGAGACAGCAGTTGAATGTGGAAGGGGGACCCCTCCCTGCTGTGCTTTTAGCAAATACCACTCTGATCAAGCTGCTTTCTTGGATGGTGAGAAAAGCTGGTCAGATCAAAGGAAATATGTCTAACTAGGGAGGGCTGGTTACAAAAATAACCCCAGACAAACCCTGATTGATTTTTCCAGCTCCTGGGAAGCTCTATGAGGTGAAGCTGGTGGCGTTCAATAAGCACGAAGATGGTTATGCAGCAGTTTGGAAGGGCAAAACAGAAAAGGCACCTGCAACAGCAGTAGGTGAGGAATGCCCTTCATTTGTTGTCTGTCTCTTCTGCTTGGCGTGTGACTTCAAAGGAAGGGTAGAGGTAAAGTTACAGAAGATGAACTTGAGCAAGGACAATACACAAATGGGAAGGGTCCCAATACAAGGAAACTCCTTTGAGAGTCATTGCAAATTCCATTGGAGGAGTTATCTTGGGAAGGAGAGAAAGGAGCAAAATACCCCCCTTCTCGTTAGGGGTGTGGGTGGCCTTCACCATGTGCTCTCTGAGGGATGGTCTTGGAAATGCCAAATAACCTGGGCTCATCTCTTACATCCTAAGGGCTGGAGAACGTGGGTTACAGCATGCCAGGCTCTTCGCAGCGTTACAGAGAAAGCCAAAGCTCTAAGAGCAAGGCTCCATTCTCAGCTCTGCCCATCTGCTGGGGTGGTGAGCAGTGGGGGCTCCTCCTTACCCCGGTGTGGGCTTGTCAGATAGGTGGCTTTGAAGCTGGCCTCAAGTGCCCCACCACCACCTTGGTGCCTGGATCCTTCACTGTGATCTTGCCCACGTGAGGAGTGTTGGGTGCACAGAGTGGCTGTGCCTGCACCAGGGCTCACGCTAGAGGCCACCAAGTCAGCACAGGCTTCCCAGCCTAGGCCTGGTGTACTCCATGGCTTCTGTGTCCATGGTGGCTCTCCCTTGCCTTAATCTCATGTACCTCTCCACACCTCTTCTCTTGCACTATAGATCCCCCTGTGCAGAAGGGTCCTCCGCTGCCTCCAGTCCAAGTCTATGCAGAGTCCAACAGCTCAACTTCCATTTGGCTCAGGTGGAAGAAACCTGACTTCACAACAGTCAAAATTGTCAACTACACCGTGCGCTTCAGCCCCTGGGGCCTGAAGAATGCATCTCTTGTTACTTACTACACAAGGTAAAGAGGGATGCTGAGGGTCTGTCTGCCACGTGTGGCATGTGTCAGGAAGAAACGCTCAGGGCAGGAGGAACCTGCATGGAAGTTCCAGTTCTGAGCAAAATTCTGAGTGTTTCACATGCTGGAAACATCTGCCTTGGTCACAGATAGACTCAGAACTGCTGGAAAGTGGCACTGAGATTTGTCTGTGACCTGAATACCAAGGGATCATTTACTGACTGGTCTCTGCAGCTTATTCTGCTCTGGTGGGACCTTACTTGTTTCCTTGTCAGTAACATGGCCAGTCTCAAATCATTCGTGATTTGTGAGGTGGTCCTCACAAGCTTGGTTTCAAAATTGGTAGAGTTTAAGCAGTTATAATAATTAAGGGGTGTGTTCTGAATCTAGAGTCCCGTGAAAGCTCTCAGCCTGTAACCGTGCTGTGTGTCCAAGCTTTTCTCCACAAGTTCATTAGAGATGGTCCTGCAGGCTGGGAACCTCCTTTGTATCTGGGAGCCGAGTGCTCTTGCATTCACATGACTGCAGGAGATCACTGAATCCCAGCATGGTGGGGGTTGGAAGGGACCTCTGGAGATCATCTAGTCCAGCCACCCTGCTCCAGCAGGTCACCCACAGCAGGGTGCCCAGGATCACATCCAGGCAGGGGTGGAATTTCTCCAGAGCAGGAGACTCCACAACCTCTCTGGGCAGCTGCTCCAGGCTCTGCCACCCTCACAGCAAAGAAGTTGCTTTAGGTGAAAACTCAAATACTGTCAGAGTTCAGATCACCTCTTGCAGGGTTCCTGGTGAAGTACCAAGGTGGCAGTGGGTGGGAGAACCACGCAGGGTTCCTGGCCTTGTGAAGGTGTCCTCTTTTGGCAGCTCGGATGAAGACATTCTCATTAGTGGGCTGAAGCCCTACACCAGGTACGAGTTTGCGGTGCAGTCCAACGGGGTGGGGATCGACGGGCCCTTCGGCAGCGTGGTGGAGAGGTTCACCCTTCCCGACCGTGAGTACTGCCAGAGCCCCACGTCAGCTCTCCTGGCCTTCCCTGAGGCTCTGCCGAACGCCTCCTAATGTGCCCCTCAGGAGAAGTGGGATCTCGGGTCACCTCTAAGCTGTCATGCCCCTGAGTACGTGCTGAGAGCTGCTTTGTAAGCAGAGAGGGGCATGGAAGGAGAACTGGAGCAATGACTGCTGTTACTGTGGGGTGGCCCTGGGGTTCAGAGGAATCCTGCTTGTTAGAGCTGGTGATTGAGTGCTAGTTCCTCCCCAGTGCTGAGTGTCACCATCAGAACGAGAGTGCCTTGCCCAGCCTGGTTTTCCAGCAAGACCTCCACCTCTTGGCTTCAGGCCTGGTGAAGGCTGGGAGGCAGGGCTGATCCCAGGACCTACAGTGAGTTAGCTCCTTACTCTGTGACAGCTTCTCCAGTATTCAGCTTCACAGAGGAGCAGTGATGGCCTTTGGAGGTGCTGTGTGTCCTGCCCCCAGCTGGGACCAGTTGTGGTGCAGGCAGGGCTTAGGGGAAGATGGGGAAGAAAGACACAAGGAGCGAGGGTGTGCTGGGAACATTCAGAGCTGAGCGGTGTTGTAGAGCCTCAGTGAGCTGCGTGGCCCCATCAGTCCTGTCACATTCCCCTTGGCTGGGTGGCCATGGTGCACCAGCCCTGCCCTCTGCTGGGCTCAGCAGCCTCCTCTGCTCTCCACAGCTTGTCTGGATGAGGTATCCAGCCACCCAAGCTGTCTGTCATCTCCTGCTTGCAAACATGGCTGTGGCCGCGGTCTGAGGATTGGGAGGAGGTGCAGAGCAGTTGTCATGCCCTGCAGGTTGGAAGCTCTTCTCCTCTTTTCCACTGTTCATGCTGGGTCTTTCCTTGTCCCTGCAGGTCCCTCGACTCCTCCCTCTGACCTGCGGCTGCACCCGCTCAACCCCTATGCTGTGCAGGTGCACTGGTGCCCCCCTGCTGAGCCCAATGGCATCATTGTGGAGTATCTCATCCTCTACAACGCCAACAACACGCAGCCAGATGACATGTGGACCTTGCTGACACGAGAAGGTGAGTCTCCTCATGGTACTGTCATACCCACCAGGTCCTCCTTCTCCCGCCTTCCTCCCTGCCCGTTTTAAACCTCTTTTGGCTTGCTTTTGATCAGGAAATATCTTCAGCACTGAAGTGCACGGCCTGGAAAGTGATACCAGATACTTCTTCAAGATGGGAGCGAAGACAGTGGTGGGATCTGGTCCCTACTCAAACGTCAAGGACGTGCACACGCTCCGGGAGAAGCTCTCTGGTAGGAATCTCCCCTCTGGCCTGCTGCAGGAGGCGAGCTGCAGGCTCCTCAGACGTGCAGCTCCAGAGGCCTCAGGCAGCTCCAGAACCCATCCCACAGCCCAGCTTCATCTCTCTTCCCCAGTCCCAGCTCCTGTGGAAGGGCACACGCAGCCTGCAGTGTGCTGCCTGAGGTGGATGAGTGCACATAGCTGCCAGTGTGCTTTAAGCCTCTCTGAATTGTCACTGCCAAGAAGTCTTCTGCCTTTCTGTGTCTAAAGGCAGCACCAATTGGTTTTAGTGAAGCTGGTGCTTCTCTGAACAGAAGATACTTTGTGCCTTCTTCCTGCTAGCAGCTGAAGTGATGTGTCTGTCCTTCCCCTTCTAGATGTTTTGGATATCCACTCTGTCACGGGGATCATCGTGGGAGTCTGCCTGGGGCTGCTCTGCATCCTCTTCTGCATGTGTGCCAGCTTCCGCAACAGCAAGCAGAGGTGGGTGTCCCTCACCTCACAGCAGGAGGAGCCTGGCCTGCAAGGAGCAGAGTGCACTGTGAGCTGCTCCCTCCTGTTAGAATCTCAGAATGGTTTAGGTCGGAAAAGATCTTCAAGATCATCAAGTCCAACTGTTCCCCCAGCACTGCCAGGTCCCCACTGCCCCGTGTCCCTCACACCACATCTCCACGGCTTGGAAACCCCTCCAGGGGTGGGGACTCCACCACTGCCCTGGGCAGCCTGGCACAGGCCTGGACAACCCTTGCTGAGAGGAGATTTTTCCTGAAGTCCAACCTAAACCTCCCCTGGTGCAACTTGAGGCCGTTTCCTCTTGTCCTGTCACTTGCTCTTTGGGAGACGAGATCAACCCCATCTGGCTCCAGCCTCCTGTCAGGAGCTGTGCAGAGCCAGAAGGTCTCCCCTGAGCCTCCTTTGCTCCAGACTAAACTGGGGCAGGGTTGTTTGGGATGCAGAGTATGACATCAAGTAATAAAAAGATTGAGTCTTGGGAGTGCCAGCAGGCTGAGGAACACACTTAGTGTCATCTTTTCACGGACTTATTTTCTCAGTAGTTTCTCTTTGATTCACATTGTTAGATTAATAAAGATTTTTTTTTTCAGAGAAAGACAAACACCACAAGAAAAGGGAGAAGCCACTATTTGCTGGATTATTACCTGTGTATGTTAGTGTGGGTGGTATTTTGGTTCTGAGGTCGGACAGCTCTGTGGATGTTTGGAAAGGGTTTGCTAACTTCAAGTTGGTGACATGATGAAAGACTTCCCAGTGAGTGACAGGCTGGTTTAAGGAAGCTTGGACTCAGCCCAAAGCTTCCTGCTGTCCCAGGGTCTGAATCCAGCCACAGGCATTTGGAAGGACTGTGATCAGAAACCACCTTAGTTACTGAGAAGAGCTTTGAGCTGGCGGCAGATCTTGGGGCTAGGAACAAGGAAATTCTGAAGTCTCGTCCTCAGGGGGCCACCAAACTTTCCCGTCCTGTTCTGTGGCTCACCTGTAAGGCAGAGGTGGCAGGAGTGACACAGCACCCACGGGTGGGGGTTGGAGAGCACTTGCTCTGGTGCTGGGGCTCGTGTTGCCTGCTGCCCAGTGACCTGCTGGAGGAGGGGGCCTTGCATCCAGCCCCGTGCTTCGGACTGGTGACGGTGCTGACGGGGCACCCAGGGAGAGGCTGGCACAGCAAAAGCTTCACAGTGGGGTGTGGAGGGAGAACCCCCTTCCTCAGGAGTGTCAGGGCTCGGGCCTGGTCACTTCCTCAGGGGCAGGCTGAGTGGCCTGGAGGGGATCACTTTGTCTGGCAGACCGTGGCTGTTTGGCTCATGAGAGGTCAGCTCTTGCTTGTTTTCCTCCAGGGAGGCCCTGCCGGGCCTGGATTCCCAGGCAGCTGGCAACCACTACTACCACCGGAGCAGGCAAGGGCTGGCAGCTCCCAGTGCCACCTTGGACTCGCATGAGCTGGAGTCCCTCATGTCCCCACTCGCAGAGGATGTGTCCCTGCCCCTGGGGGACATCACGGAGCTGACAGAAGTGCACAGCCTGATCCACACCAGCCTCCCCGAGGACGTCGTGCACGGGAAGAGGAAGGTAACCACCCAGGCACGTGGTGATTGGGCTCCAACCCCAGGCAAGAGCCTTTCTTCAGTGTGTCACTGCTGGGAATCATAGAGTTGTTTTGGTTGGAAGAGATCTTTAAGATCATTAAGTCCAACAGTTCCCCCAGCAACTTCCTTTCAAGTTGTTGAGAGCCAGAAGGTCTCCCCTGAGCCTCCGTTGCTCCAGGCTCCACACCCCAGGTCCCTCAGCTGCTCCTCAACAGACTTGGGCTCTGTGCCCTTCCCCAGCTTTGTTGCCCTTCTCTGGACACATTCCATCCCCTCAATGTCCCTTTTGGAGTGAGAGGCCCAAAACTGGACCCAGGATATGAGGTGCAGCCTCACTGGTGCTGAGTCCAGGGGGACAATCCCTGCCCTGGTCCTGCTGGCCACACTAGTGCTGACACAAGCCAGGATGCTGGTGGGCTTCTTGGCCACCTGGGCACATACTGGGTCATCTTCAGCTGGCTGTTGACCAACTCCTCCAGGTCCTTTTCCTCCAGGAAGCCAGGCTGATCCTGTCCTGGCTCTGCAGAGTGCTGCTACTCTTGGCTGCAGGTTGCTGCTGGGCAGCCGTTCATTTCCCTCCCCGTAAAACTGGCTGGCTCAGTCTTGGCCATCAGATCTGAGTTTGGGATCCTCGTGCCATCTACCACCCCTTGCTATCTCCTGGGACAGGGACCCTCATCCCCAGGGACACAGCTACCCAGCTGGGTGCTGCAGAGAGCTGTGCTGGTCCTGCTGCTGCAGCACGTAGATGCTGTGAGGAGGTGTGATGTCTAGAGCAGGCACGCTGCCTTCAGGACACTTCTGCTCAGAGGAAAAGGAACTTTGTCCCTTTGCAGTGTGTTCTCTGGGATACCTTTAAGATACACAAGAGGTGGAATCATGTTTTATCTGTGAACCTCATTTTTCCAAGCAGTCTTTGCCTGCCCTGCTTGGTTTGTCTGACATCACGTCGTCTTTCATTCCTCCCTGCCCATTTCCTCTCTCAAGCTTGCCTGAAACATTTCATTCCATTAGGGAACCTTTAATTGGCCTAATTTAGTTAATCTGTTTATGTCTGTCTTTGTAGCCCAGGGAGAGCATGTAAAGTAATTAGGAGGTTCAGTAAAACAAATGCATGGTGAGTGCACGTGGGATTTCACGTTTGCAGCCACGAGGGGCTCGTGTGGCGCGGGGGGACGGGCAGTTCCTGGCTGACCCGGGGCCTGCCCCTGCTGCTGCTGCTGCTGCTGAGCTCTGCTGGAACACAGTGTCTTCTGCTGGCTCTGATGGTCCAGTGAGCTCAAGCCGTGCTCTTGGCCAAGCTGCCATCGATGGAGTTTGGTGGAATGTTGCTGCTGGTTTGGACCCAAGCTGAAGAGCATGAGGAAGCCTGATCTAGCGTGAGGTGTCCCTGCTCATGGCAGGGGGGTTGGAACTGGGGGATCCTTGTGGGCCCTTCCAACCCTGACAGATTCTGTTTTAGCAGAGGACTTAGTAGTGTTGGCTTGATGGTTGGACTTGATGATTTTAAAGGTACCTTCCAACCTAAAGGATTCTATGATTCTATGGTGACTTACCCTGAACAGGTCAGGGTGGGGGCAGGTTGTCTCCCTTGGAAGACCTTTCTGGGAGCAGCACATCCAGATCTCTCTTCCAGTGCAGCAATCCTGTCTGCAGAGGTGTGCCCAAAGATTAAAACGTGCACATAGCAGGGGCTGGAGAGCAGTGCTGAGGCCTGGGAGCAGTGGTGCCCAGAGATCAGAGCTTCAGGGAGAGGGGCAACTCCGGCTGTAGTGTCTCCATCTCCTTAGCTGGATAGGAAAAGACCACTGAGGGTTAAATTCCCTGAGGATTTTTGCGAGCAGAATGAAGAGCTCGGTTTTCTGATGGATGTGGGGAGGGGAGCAGGGATCACTGAGGAGCACCCACCCGGAGAGCAGCGTTGTCACCCGTGCTGACCTGCGAGGGTGACCTGGCAGGGGAAGGAGCCCGAGTGGCGGCCAGGAGCAACAGGCTGTCGTTGCTGGGAGTGGGCACTGGAGGGAGATGTGCTCCCACGCAGGAGACCCTGCTCCCTCCACTGCCCAGCTCCTGCTGGAAGTGCCACCTGAGCTGCATCCTCCCTGTGTTCTGGCACGGATAGTCAGGGCTGAAAATACTCAGGCCAAAGCCATCTTTGCACGCAGTTGCCAAGAGGCCACGTGTCCACGTGGTGATGTGATTTTCCTTGGCTGGGCAGTTGAGGAGTTGGGCAGGTCTGATGAGTGTGGCTGGACCAGTGCACACATGCCTGGTCCCCACAGTAGAAGTAAATCGGAGTCCAGTGTGGTTGTGAGCGTGGGCATCTCCTGGCTTGTAGACAAGATGCTACTAGCCAAGGCTCAGGAGTGGCTTGGAGGTTCCTTGGGTTGTCTTGCGTGCTGCAAATAGCTTCTCCCAGCAGCCGTTTAAGCCAGGCTGCCAAAACCCCCAGGGAACTGCCTGGAACGGGGCGTTGCTGGGAGCTTTGTACCCTGCAGTGACCAGCTGCCTTTGCTGCCTTCTCTTTTCTTCCCTCCTGCTGTGGGCTATGAAAATCCATGGCAAGGAATGTGGTAGAGCCACAGGAAAGAGAAAAGCCTTGTGGAAGGAAATTCCTGGTCCAGGCTGGCAAGGAGAAGCTCCCCAGGGTGCTCTAGGTTGGGTACTGTCACTTTAGTCATTAAAAGGAAGTGAGAGATGTCTCAGGGATCCCTTTTAATTAACAGCTTGTCAGTCTTGGGGCTTGGGGTGCTAGCTGGGACAGACTCTTAGTGCAGTGCCGCTGCTGCTGTTGGGCAGGTTTGTACAGCTGTGATGCCAAGGAACAGGCAGCTCCAGGCCTGTGTGACCTTCTCCAGTTGCCTGCTTGCCTCTCCATCCTCAAGTTACACTCCTGAATCCTGCCTTGCGTTGGCTGGGTGGCATTTGCCAGTAGCAGTGGTAGTGATGGCTGCTCCCATGTTTGCAGGCTTTTCACATGCTGGCTCCTTACTTAGCATTTCATGAGTTATTCTTTTTTGTTCTTATCCTTGTGGCAGCCCAAGGTTCCAGTGGACCTCAAGGTTCCTCCAGCTTGAAGGGTCCCTGTTGTTAGGAGGTGTACAAACACAAGGAAGGAACTATCCCCATGCTGTAAGCAGTCAGAAGTGAGTGGATGTCCCTTGGCAGTGGGGACTGGAGAAGAGCAAGACCAAGGGCAGGAAGACTTTAACAACACTCAGACTTTAACAGATTTAGACTGACTCCTGCAAAGAATTGTTGGCAAGAGTTTTGAGAAGGCCCCTTGGTCGTTCTCAAGTCAAGGCCACCAGTTCCTTTGAATGGAGGAACATAATTCCTCTTGGGCTTTTACAAGTAACGCTGGGGGTGCAGGATGGTGCTGGTGGAAGGTGGGACAGTCTCTGTGCTGCTGGACAGCCCACTGGGGCCTCCTGGCCACCCTGCCCCTGCCTGCAGGCCAGCAAGGTGCCACGGCAGCTGAGCGGTCGGCTCAGGGCCCCCCTGGATGCCCAGCAGCTCCGTTAGGCTGGAGTGCAGTTGGCCAGTTATTTAGTGGGCCCTTTGTTGTCCTTTCTGTGTGTTCCCCAGTGGTCACACAAGGATTGTACGTAGACTGACAAGAGATTCTCCTCTCTTGCTCTCTTCCCCTTCCAGGTGACCCCCAGCCTGATGCCCTCAGTAGCCCGTGTAATAAGTGGCAGGGGATGCCCAGGCTGTGGCAGTGCAGCTCCTCTTCCCCCGGCAGATGGACTGGGGAGGATCAAATGCCTCTGCCTCAGACATCTCTGTCCCTGCTGCTTCTGGGCCAAGCAGTGTAGGGGGTGGGGAAGCATGTTAAAGCATCTGCTTTCCATGGAAGACTCCAGCTTTTCACTGAATGAAGCCAAACCCAAGTGTTTTGGCTCGGAAAGGTTTGACGTTGTGCTTCTTGCGAGCTGGAACCCCCCGTGCTGGCTGCCCTGCTCCTTCCCTGGGGGCCTCCTCTCCATGGGGACTGCTTCCCAGGAAGCCTCCTCGTGACTGGGGGAGCAAAAGCTGTAATGCATCAGGGCACTTGGATCTACCCACGTTGTTTGTCATTTTCGTGTTGAAATTTTTTTGCATGGAAAACAAAGTCCCAGTATTTTCTGGAAAGCCTTAGATGAGAGCTGTGTCTTCAGAGGAGCAGCTGTGGGCAGGGATCCCTGGATGTTTGCATGACATGGAGCTTTCCCACTCCCACTGGCTGCTGAGGTGCTGTCAACCTAAAGCCCCCCTGCCCTGGGCAGGGACACCTCCCACTAGTGCAGGTTGCTCAAAGTCCCATCCACCCTGGCCTTGGACACTTCCAAAGATGGAGCATCCACAGCTAACCTGGGCATCCTGTGCCAGTGTCTCACCACCCTCAGAGTGAAGAACTTCTTCCTTATGTCTAATCTAAATCTCCCCTCTTCTAATTTGAAGCCATTACCCTTCATCCTGTCACTACAAGCCCTGGTAAAAAGTCCCTCCCCAGCTTCCTTGTAGGTTCCCTTCAGATACTGGAAGGCCTCAATAAGGTCTCCCTAGAGCCTTCTCTTCTTGAGGCTGAACAACCCCAACTCCCTCAGCCTGGCCTCACAGCAGAGGTCTTCCAGCCCTCTGACCATTTTCATGCCCTCCTCTGGACCCATTCTCACAGGTCCACGTCCTCCTTGTGCTGGGGCTCCAGAGCTAGACGCAGTACTTGGGGTGGGGCCAGAGAGGAATGGAGCAGGGGGTAAGAACCACCTCCACTGACCTGCTGCCCACGCTGCTTTGGCTGCAGCCCAGGATGAATCCTTTCCCTCCACTCTGACACCCTTAAAAGCTGGGCACATCCAAAATTTCCCCAGCCTTGTTTTGCAGAGGATTTCAAGCTAGTTTAAACAACCATCCTCATAAAACAGGAAAGGTTTCAAGATCAACATTTCCTACGTGTTCATTCTCAGCTCATATATTTGCATGAAATCCTGACTTGTTGCTGGAAAGGTAACATGAGCTAGGCACATTTTTCCCCGTCGAAGCTTCTATAAAAAGGCTAAAATGAAAAGGCTTGTTTGCTTTGATAAGGATTTAGCTGTAATGGAAACACCTTTTATTGGAAGATGTTTTTATTAGTTTTCATTCTTCTGTTTGCAGTGAACTGACAAATGGATTTTCCCCTCTTTAGATTAGTATTAGACTGACACTTGTTGCCTCTGTTATTCCGTTGTAAAAACCAGGAGAACATTTCCTTGCTCAGCCATTTACTATCTCCCCTCAAGCAGAAAGAACTAGCAGGGCTTGTTACACCAAAAGATGCTGCTTTAAAAAAGAGAAGCTTTCAGGGACACGGGACCTTCTTCAGGTCTGTGATGAAAACAGACCTGGAGTTCATTGCTGCTGCCCAACCTGAAAGACTAAGCCCCAAGAGGGTGTTTGGGGTTTTTTTTTTCCCCCCTTCCTTTCAAACATAATGTGCTGGAACAACATGTGGGATACAGGCCATGTTGTGTGGCTGATGGTTTTTTTCTGTTTGTTGAAAGTTGCAAACTGGTACAAAACAAGTTTGTTCTTCGTTGCAGCCAATTTCAGCCGGAGCTGAACAGGCTGTTCCCAGAGTCATCAAAACCTATGTAAACATGGCAGATTGACATTTCCTCTAACAGATGGTCCATTGGGGATTGCAGCAGAGCTGCCTGTTTCTTTCCACGTTTCTTGGTATTCACAAGATGCCTGCAAGAAGGTTTTCAAGTTTGCTCCGTGTGTGTGCGTACGCGTACGATGCTCAGATCTTTCTGATGGCAAATATGCATGCGAGCATCTATAATAGGACACACATTTCTGTGCATATTTGTGTGGGTTCCACGCTGAAACTTCCAGGCAGTATTTGCTCAGTAACGTATGTTCCTTGGAAAAGGCACAGAAGCCATCAGTCAGTGGTGGAGCTGCAGAAAGCCTTTCAGATGGCAGCAGAGGCAAATGGAGCACGTTCCTCGGCGATACTCCTCAGCTCTCTGTGGCCGCCTGGCTGGTTTCTTCCTATTAAAGTGCAGTTTAATGATTGTCCACTTAGAAAGAGAACAATTAGGGAACGCTTTTGGCTTGGAATATATTGTTGAGGATTGCAGAGAGAGGAATGGCAAAGACACTGCCTCCAGCATCCCCTTCTAAATGAGCAAACGCCTGATATCCGCGGCGCTGGGTCCGGACGCCGCTGTTCTGCAGGGTGCTGCCAAATAAATGAGGCCCTTTACTACTTATTTTCTTAAGGCTTGATGCTGAGGCTGCAGCAAAGCTCTGATGACGTGGGGTTGGGGCTGGGGTTAGTGCTGCTCTGCCTCCTGCAAGGTGTTGAGCCCCTTTGGTGCTCAGAGCCTGGGTGGACAGAGGGTGCGTGTGTCTCCTGCCAGCACGAGGTAGCGTTTGCTTCTTGCTGAGTAGCTGGCTTAGGAATGCCTGGCTCACATACAACATCTGGTCGTGTATTTCTACCTAATTTCCAGCCAGATGGACCGAGGCACAGGGAGGTCAAATGACTCACGCAAGGTCAGGCTGATGTCAGAAATCTCCTTGCCATCTCGGCCAGACTCGTGCTACGGCGACTGTTGCTGGAACACATCTGGCCTAAGTGGGGGCCCCATGTGCGGAGCAGAGCCCTGCCCTTCTCCTGCCTGACAGCGAGTGATGGGTGCCCAGTGCCTTTGGACAGACGTGCCACCTATCTTCTGCCCCGTGCAGCCATCCTGCTCGCAGCACCAGGGGCCTGTGTGCACGTGCACGCTCCTGGCTGGCTCAGGCCAGGATTTCCTCTTTGCTTCAGCCTTGTGTTGTCCTCTCGCTTCTACCCAGGCAACATCTGTGGAACAAGCCCAGAGAGAACTCACGAGGTCCTTAAATCTAAATGCACGCGTGTGTATGTAGATATCTGTGTACGTGTGTGGGTGTCAGTAGCAAGGCTGAGCTCAGGTACATGCAGGAGAGCCCAATAAAATCAAAACCTGGCAAGAAAATACTTTTGTGCCTGTGAACTAATAGTCTGAGCTGTTAAATAACTTCAGCTCTTCAAGGCACACGTTTCCCCTGCACAGAGGTGTGCATTCAACAGTTTATTGCAAGGGGAAGCTGAGAGAACCCAGAACAAATTGCGTTCAGCCCATATAATTTAATTAGATCTACAAACAAGGTAACACTGGTTGCCCAAGGGATTTAAAGTGGAGCTAAGAATTGCTTGGTGGTCTGCTGAAAAAAAAATTCCAAAAAAAAAAAAAAAAAAGGCCCCCAGTTTTATGCCTCTCTGTTGATGGGGAAAGACAATGTGTTTACCCAGGCTCTAGCTTAGCCCAGGAGATCTGCAGCGAGCCGTTTAGGGTTGCCTTCAGCTCTTCCTATGGCACCTGTGCCCGTGCATGCCAGGGAGGGTCCTTCTTCAGGACAATGCTTGTGCCAAAGCAAATCCTGTCATCGTTCAGCCCCAGGGTTCCATTGTCCCGTTGCCTTCCCAGCGTCGCAGCGTCTTTCACACTCCTGTGGGTTGTTGGCAGATTTACAGGGAGTTGATTTCAGCGCATCTTCAAATGATGCCTTGTGTTGTGATGTACCTATCGGCCTCAGAGTTTGAGAACCAGTGGAAAGCTCCTTGTGCAGCCAGTTGTGAAGCATCTGGCAGCTTTTATCCACTTGCATCAGACACGTAGCGTGTGCCTTCTACACCACGGTGTTTTCCCAACTCACACTTTCCTTTCCCAAGCTGCTTCTCGTTTCAGGTTTATGAGGATAAGAATCTGTACGTGTGATAATGGGCTCTTTTCTCCTCCCGCTTTTCTTCTGCAGTCTTCATGGACTAAACCAGGCAGCCAGCCCTGGACAAACAGCATAGCCAGATATGGGGACTCGATCACCAAAGAGCCTCTCTCTGCTGTGAACGGCTCGCTGAAGCTCCCTCCCAGCGCGGGACAGAAGCTGTTCTTACAAGCTCTGGTCTACGATGCCATGATGGTGGGTGTCTTTGGGGGTTTGTTGGCTTGTGTATTTTGATGTGGTTTTTCCATTTGTGTTCCACATCTCCCTTTCTCCTTTTTGCAGCAGAGGAGAAAATGTTTTCTTCTCTAAGCCAGCTTTAGGTGCGGGTCATGGGCTTTATTTATTTTTCCTGGGTATAGGAGTGCGTGCCAGGGAGACTGATGGGATTTGAGGAAGAGCTGTTTGTTTTTTCCAGGCATCACTCAAAGCCTCAACTCTGCCCTGATTGTCTGTTTTGAGTCCAGCCAGCCCTTGAGGGCCTGTGCTGTGGGCTTGCTCTGTTGGTGGTGGTCAGGTGGGTTGTGAGCAGGGTCGTGGCATGCCTGGTGCTGGAGGACCCAGAGCCAGGCAGCCAGAGTCTGCTTCGGGTCTTGGCTGGGGCCACGAGCAAGCAGCCTGCAGAATGAGTTAGGAGCTGCAGTGCTCAGCACAGTCAGGGAGATCTACAGGCTGCTCGCCTCAAAGAGGGATTGCATTTGTGCCTGTAAAAGGAGTCAAAGATCAAGGGTTGATTTAAACTCCTCCTTCAGACAAGGCAGAGCAATTTCCACCACACTTGTCTTCTTTATGTGGGGAGTGGGAGGAAATCCTGTTTCTTGAACTGCTTCCCTGGAATAAATAAGCACTCCCATTTTTGGGAGAGTTTGTCTAACGCCTGTGCTACAATCTCAGCACAGCAAGTTGACACCTGCTCAGATTGACTCTGCCAGAAGATTTCTGATTATTGTTTTAAAAAGTTCATCCCCCCACCCTCCACCCACAGCACATACTTCTGAGTAACCTCCCTATGCTGCCTTCCTAGGTAGCAGTGTGAAAATCAATTATACACAGGATGTAATTAACATCGTGGCTAGAGTTAAGACAAGGTTTTACAGCCCAATTACAGGGCACCATTCGCAGCCCAGCTTACCCATCGGTTTGTCAACAACAGGAGAAAAGTCTTAAAATTTGTAAATGATGCACAAGGTTGGCTTCAAGAGAAAGCACCAAGTGCATGTGGGATGTCACTTCTTCCTTACTTTGAATTGTCTTCTTGCTCCAAAGTCACACTCGGCCCAGAATCTGAGTGCTGATTGCCTAGAGAGCGCTTTGTGAGCTTCCAAAATAAGTTGTCTGTGATATTACAAATCTAGCAGAGTGCCCTGCTTGTTAACCAGGTTTGTGGGGACCTGGAGCCTGAACTCCAGTTGAGCACTGTGGAGGAGAATGAATTGTTTTTTTTCTGTAATAATAAAGTGTTTGAATCTACACCGACTTTTGCAAGCTGTTACCAGGGCTCCAACGAACAAACATTTTGTGATGGGTAGCTAAAATTAAACCAGGAGGTGTAGTATCTAGGTGTGGATGTGTGTCGTGAGCTGCCTCAGAAGCCAGTGTCCTAGAGCACTGCCCACTCACTCTCTAGAAATCTGGCCCTTAGTGTGGAAACAGAATGGTGACGTTTGAGCATAGTGGTGTTTGACAGAGGCTTGGAGGAACGGTTGCTCCAGTCTGCCAGGAAACCATGGGCACATCACTCCCTTGGGAGTTGCTTTCCCCAATGTAAAAATAAGAATAATGATCCTGAAGTGATTTGAGACGCTTCTTAAGACTTCAGCCCTAGAGAAACATATCAAGATAATGCTTAACAGAGGCACGTGGACATCCCATTGCACTCTCTGGGATTAAAAAGAAATACCTTTCATTGCTTGGTTGGGTCACAGCCTCAATTATCTGAATTTCATTTACTTTACCTTCTTCTTTAAAAAAAAAAAATAATAATTTTCCCTTGTCTGGTAACAGAATGAAGCAAAGAAAAACCACCCTCCAGCCAGCCTCCACCAAGTGGAAGCTGAGGTCATCGTGCACTCTGATTTCTCAGCCTCTGACAGAGACTACGACTCGCAGCTGCACACCCTGGAGAGCGACGAGACGGAAGCCGAGGACCAGGAGCCCGAAGAGCTCCCGTCGGCAGAGCTGGCTCTGTGCAGCCCTCCCAGCCCCCAGCAGGACACCGGCCCGGCGGTGGTGGGCTGCACGGGGGGCCCCGAGGTTGGGGCTCAGGAGGAGCCCTCAGGTACCGACAGAAAGACGAACCAGAGAGAGGCCGTTTGTGCCCCTGGGCTCACCAACGGCTTCCACGGGCACCGGGAGAGCCGGGATTCGGTGGAGAGCGGAGACTCGGACTCCCTCCAGGAAGGCAGGGGGGATGTGCAGCCTGTCAAGGGCCAGTCACTTTCGCTGGCCCTGGAGGAGGCCCCCCTCTGTAGTGACTCTGGTTTAACCAGTTCATCCTCAGCATCTGAGAACGTGGCGTGTGTCCACAGTCATTGAAGAGTGAACTAGTCTGATTTTGATCACGGGAGAGCTAGAAGCGCTGGGAAGGGCCTGTCCCTGTGAGGTTCTGCATGCCCTCCACGTGCTGAGCCCAGCAGGAGCTAAGGAGGCACAGCATCTCACCAGAGCAGGGCTGGGACCTGTCAGCCCTACTGCCTGCAAGAAACCACTAGGTAGACCGGTAAGGGCCCATCTTCCTGCCGAAGCTGCCGAGTAACCGGGTGTTCGTGGGGGCAGGATGGAGCCATCTGCCAAACTCTGAGTGAAACCACTGCCGGAACGGAGCCTTCTGCCTGAGGTGGGGCTGTCACCACGCCGGTGGTGCTGGGCAGAGGCAGAGCACAGCGGGTGGTGCTGGGCAGAGGCAGAGCACACGCGGGG
>NW_008614170.1:0-7963 GCF_000691845.1 Merops nubicus | reverse complement strand
CCGGCTGCCCCTCTGCCAGGGAGCGCCTTGGCCCTGCCCACCGCCTCGCGGCGCGGGATGGGCTTTGTCAGAGGAGTCCCACGGGGAGGGGAAGCCGGCACAGGCTGAGCGAGCTGGAACCAGCAGCCTTGTCTGCCCTCCCGTGGTTAGAAGGATGATAAGGCTCTCTGTGCGCGGCTGCAGGAACTGTTCCTAGCAGGCTGATGTAGTGGCCTTATGTTACACACTCTACGAGTGCCTCTAACAACTTGTACTATATAGAACCTTCTTCAGTGTCTGGGTCATTTCACCAGCCTGGGCTTTGTTTTATGTAGGTTCTTGTACCTAATATTTTAGGTGCACATCTGTCCTTTAATGTACAACGTGTATTTTTATTTCCTTGGAACATCTTTATATTATTTAATTTTATAAAGTGGAGTAGCGTGTGGCATAGAGTAGCATTTTTACTACTTCTCTCTTTCTTTATTTTTCCCTCCCTAACAACACAACTACCTCATGTCTGTTGGAGAAAAGAAGCAGTAGACCTTCTCTTTTGTTATAGTCCATTATAGGTTTTAACTTATTCTTATACTGCCTTTTTCTAAAGAATATGTTTGCACTGGTTGTTGACTCTTTTTTTAACGTGTCGTGCTGCAGAGCTGATGTCTCTCTTGCTTTGTTTCTAAGTACTGCTGTAGGACACCTTCCCTACAGCTGGAGAGCTGGGTCGTGTTTCTCTGTAGGACTGTTTTGCAGGAGCTTGCCAAAGGAGACAGCTTCAGCTGGCGGGATGTTGATCCATCTCTAACAAGCTTATACTAGCAAAGAGAAAACAAGAACCAAAAATTGCAAAATTAACATGTCATCTTGGGGGAAAATGAACAAACAAATGTCAAAAGTAACTCATGATCTTGGGAATGTCTGTGTCTTTTTTTCTTTCTGCCCAAGTGGAGACATCTCAGATGATTTTGATTTCCAGGGAGCAGCTGTCAGCCTTCTGTAAAGCAGTGGACTATGCTGAAGGCGTTGGATGAACCTGTGAAGTTTTCCAGTCACTTCTGCAAGTCCTGGCCAAAGTACTTTTGGGTTGGTTTTTTTGAAGAGCAGAGCATCACCAGAGCTTAAAAATTAAAATCAAATCTTTGGTCTCATACCAGTCAGTCTAGTTTGAAAATTGTCCAGTGACTCTTCCTTACTGACATGTCTCTCAGCCTGGCCTACAGTGGGGTGAGCTTTTCTCCACCTTTCCTTTAGCCTGTCTCTGCCCTGTTCCAGCTTGCAGAGTTTGACTGTGAATGCTGCACGTTGGACCAGCTCCTCAGGGGGAACAGGGATTGGTAATTCTTTTCATTAGGGGTTTGGGAAATGTTCTGCCTTCCTGGAGGGTTCAGAGACCTGGCCATTTGTATAAAAAATAAGGGTATACCCATCTCCCTCTTTTCTTACTGAAATCCCCCTAGACTTGCATGGGGAGCTGTGTGCTGACCTGGATCCTGTAAAAGACTTTAAATTTTGGGTTTCATAGTGAAATCTGGACTGAGTTACCACTGTTTGCACAAGGAGAACTCTCCTCTACCAGCACCCTGCCCGCACTTCTCTTGTGAAGAGCCCTGTGTTTGGAGCTGACCTGGACCAGCCTGTGTCCCTGAGAACCTCCATCAAACCCCGGTGGCTCCAGCTCTTCAGTAGCAGGGTGTCTCCAAGCCTCCATGTACCCTGTTGGGACAGATACTGGAGATAACACCTCTCCTCATCCTACTACATCTCCTCCCAGCATGAGGTTCTGGTAAATGGCTGAATTTCCAGTCACTGCACATTCTCTCTTGCTCCAGCTGCTGCTTGGTATCTTGAGGAGTCTCAGAAATGCTGTTCCATGCTCTGAAGCTCCAGGACTGTCAAAGGCTGTGGCATGGGCTGGAAGTCAGTGCCAGGGAGCAGGCTAGGCAGGAGTTAGAAAGGAGAAAGACAAGAAATCACAACTGGGCAGAGGAAGTGTGTAAATAACCCCCAGAACTCGCTGCCATGAGACTTTGAAACTACTGACTTTGCAGGGTTCCAGATAAGGCAGTAAGTGTTATTGCAGGCAGTAAGGGCAATTCACTGTGACGTGGGAGCGGATGCGACTGCAGAGGTGTAAACCCTCCAGCTGGGGAGTCTGCAGCTGGCCCTCGCTTTGCCATTTCACCAGAGAGCCCTTGTCCTTCCCCAGGGACAGAACAGACCCTCTGGAAGCCACAGTCTGCTGCCGTGCAGAAAGGGAGAAGGACCCTTCTCCAAAAACTCACCCCAGAGGAACCTCTGGTGGCTTCCTTTCACCTCCAAGAGGAAGCCCTCTGCCCACAAGCATGATGGCATGCCCAAGGACCACTTCTGCTGGTCTGACCAGGGCACCAGCCCTTCTCCTCCAGCTCAGTCCAATGCCTGGTTTAGGGGTGTGCCACAGTCTCTGGGAGCTCCCTTGTATGTGCACCCTCTTGCTTTGTCTGCACCAACTTGAGCAGTCATAGAGCCGTGGGGTGATCTGCTAACAGCTGTCCCTGGCCATTGCTAAAGCCAGCACAAGCAGGCACAGTGTGGCACCCGTTCCCTTGGACCAACCACAAAGCCACCAGGTTACTTGCATGCTCCAAGAGCTTTGGGGGACATGCAGCAGGGTGGGAACAGCTCTGTTACACATGACAAAACCACTTTGTCTCTTCACACCGAGGCTTGTTCTGATCTCGTTCCACCCACCAAGCTGTGTGAAACTGGCCGTGTTTGGGTGTCCCAGGACTGTGGTGGCCGTGGACTGGTACACCAGAGCTCAGCTACAGAAACCAAGGCAGTTCCCTCAGAGAGAAGAGATCAGTGCTGAGGGGCAGCAGTGCAGCTGTTCCTGCAGGAACCCGTGTCCACGCGGAGTGTGGGGTGTCCTCGTCTGGCTGGGCCGTGCCACAGGTCCCTCCTGTCCTCAACGCTCGTGGGACCTTTCTGGTCTCGCCTAGAAATGAATGGAAGAAGACAGATAATACACATTTTATGTGTAAAGCTGAAACAACCAGTGCATATATTTTTTTATCATGAAATAAGTAGCTTTCTTGCAGATTTCTCACAGACACACAAACTGTTGATACCTTTAATTACCCATCGTACTTAATATATGTTCCTACTCATCCTTTCTCCCTTCCCTTCCTTTCGGTAACACTAAAGATTATTGCTGTTCAACTTTTTGCTGGTGTATATTGTTTTACATTGTTAAAATGTCAGGTTTGTCTCACTGGCATAATTTTGTAGTATTAATGTTACCTTTTGGCTACACAACTGTATATTCCCCATGCTGCTGTGAGAGTCACAATTCTCATCTTTTTATTTCTTTTAATTCCTTGTTCCATGAAACACATCTCAAAGAAAAATCTCTTTCGACTTCTTGTTGATTTGATTTCTTGCTTAACAGACAGCAAAGTTCTGGTTGAAATAGCTCAAAGGAGATTATAAATTATCTAGGTTTTGAGAATTTTTTAGATTACTAGCTAACAATCCTGAGATCAGTCCATGAATTAACACTGTGTAAGAAAACAACCATTTTAACAGAGCACTGTATATCGTTTTGATCTCATGAGAAGCAGAGGTTTTGAAGGGATCGTTGTGTCTTTTCTAATCAATACTTTTGTTAGAAAAGAGGTTAGTCCAGCAGAAATCTCCCATCTCCTTCTGTTACTGTATTAAAATGAAGCTTCATTTGATTTTCTACACAGCACGTGAGGTTGTGTAACCAGAACTTGATCTCGTTTGAAGGTTGTGTCTGTGTTTGGTTCCATGCTGTACTTAATTGTAACTTTCTTTCTTCAGAGGCTGTTCTTACTCCACAAATACTCTTTAGTGTTAAAGTGTAAGAAGACATTGTCCTTATATTCCTTAACTAATGGGTTATTAATAAAATATTTTGAAAAAAGAGTGGAATTTGTCTCATGGTGCAGACTGTGACAGCTCTTCCTCCTCACAGCTCAAATCCAGCCTCCTGCTTACCCGAGTAACCCACTTCTGGATGGGTCTGAGCAAGACCTGGCTGTGGGCAAGACCCATGGCAACAAGGTGGAGCAGCTTCCAGAGCTGGGCTGTACCTCGCTCGTGGGCAGCAGCAGCAGCAGGAGGCAGGATTCATGCTCGTGCCAGGTCAGTGCCTGAGCTCCCAACTGTGGAGGTTGGAATGTGGGATGATGGTGGGTGCAGGATCCTTGGGGATCCTGCCAGGATTTCAGGTGTGGGCAGAGTTTGGCTTCATTAGGTGTTTCTCGATGCTTACTCATTTCCCAGGTTTGAGCCAACTCCTGTAAGAAAAAGGAAAAAATCCTTGTGCAGTTTCATGTGTGGTGAGACTCCTCTCAGGTGGCACACTGGGCCGGGTGCTTGGTGGCTTGCATCCAGCAAGACTGGGGAGAGGTTATCTGGCAGTGCCCGAGGACACCCGATTAACCTCCCCTGCATCTCCCTCTCTTCCTAGGATACGTTCCCTACTTCAGGAGATAGTTTCTATTATTACTTCACGCTGCCAGGGCTACAGAGCCATAAAATCTCATTTTATCTGCATTACAGCGGTAATAAATCTGCACTTGGCATAGCATGCACTGATAGTGGTTAAAGAGAGCTCTGTCAGGCTGTGCAGCTCTGATGAGACATTCACCCAACGACAGGTAACCACACAAACGAGCAAGGAAGGACCTTGCAGGGGTGATGGGTGACTGCAAATCCCACTTCAGCTCTCACTTCACAGCACGGGAGGCTGCCAAGAGGGGCCACGGCGGGATAATGTGGATGAACAGAGACATGGACAGACACAGGAGTTATAGAGGAGCCAAGACCGTGGAGAAGTGAAGATAGAGTCTGGTGAGGAGCAGCTGAGGGACCTGGGGGTGTTGAGCCTGGAGCAAAGGAGGCGCAGGGGGGCCCTGGTTTCCAACCCACACGCCGCTATGATAAGAGTGAGGTGTTTGTTTCTTTCTCTTCCCAGCCTTTATCACCCTGCTACACTACACGGTGGTCTGTGGCAATATTGCTGCCTTGGCTTGAGTCTCAGGAACTGGGTAAGTTACAGGCACCTGGTGCAGCTTGTTGTCCAGCTCAATCCTCTGGCAAACAACACAGCACGAGGTGATGCTCCTTGGACCTCAGCAGACACCCGTGGTGGAAGCTGCATTTCATGGAGACTCCTCCAGCCTCATTTCCTTCAGCAAATCACTGGAGCAGTGGTTACACCAGCACAGTCACTCCGTGACTGGCATGGCAGGTACAGCCGTGTGGGTTCCAGCGTTCCTGTTGGCTCCCCACAATCATTTCCACTGATGGCAAAGCTGCCAGGTCGGTGGCACAATTGCTTCCAGTTCAGGGAGGACACAGAGCTCCTCCTGAGCCGGGCAGCGACGTGCCAGGAGGCATCCCTCGGTGTGGGGACAAGCGCTGGCCCCTGCCACCACAACAGCTCTGTCCTTATACAGCCAAAAGTGGATGGAAAAGGGTTTCTGCTGGGGAGAACAGCTTCCAGGAGCATGTCTCGGGGTTGTCCCACCACTGCTGGGACAGCTTTCAGCCTTGAGTTGGGTGCTTTAATTTTGGCTCCCCTCCCTGTTGCCCACGGACCACGAAACAGACGCTAAAGCCCCGTGTGCATGTACATAAGTGAAAAGCTCCCAGGCTGCTGGCAGACAGGGAAACCACAATTACACATAGAATAATAAATGGAGTGAATTCAGACAAGTTAATCTCCCACTTCATCCGCTGAAACTACTAATGGTGTCTCAGGGACCTCAGTTTGCAGTTAATTGGTGTAAACCAGGAGCACTATTGGAGGATAACCTCGTGGAGAGGGAGGAGAGATGGACAGACAGACCCTGTGTCGGTCTGCAGGAGGGGGGACGGAGGGATGGACCCCACAACTGCTCTGCAGGGAAGGAGTTTGGAGCCTCGGTTCGGGCTGGGCACCGTCGCTCCTGTAGCCTTGCTGGTTTTCAAAAGGCTCCAATTTCTGCTCGCAGTGTGATAAGTGAATTCCTGCCTCCAGTACAAAGCAACTTCTTAAAGCCCTCGTGGTTACAGAGGAGTGCTCTGGGTTCCTGCTCTCAGCTGGCTCTAAGAGCCCCAAACCCACCTTTTCCTTTAAATATCTCAGGGCTTTTCTTATGTTTGGCACGACCGACTGCACTTGCCATTTTTTAATGTGACACCACTGGTGTTACTGGCTGAACTCGGTGATGCCTTCAACATGTAGCTACCTCCCCTGGCTTCTGTGCATGGGAGCAAAAGCACCCGAAATCCGTGCTTCCCAGGGGAAACAAGCCCTGTAAAATGCATAGCACTTCATTTCTCTTGGTACTGTTAATTCCCACAAGCCGTCCTCAGTCTGGGGGCTGGCAGCACCCTGGGAGCTGCCACGAGCCCACGATGGCTGTGAGGGTTACAGGAACGCTGGTGGGGCCCCGCGGCGGGAGCCAGGGAGACGTCTGGGGAACAGGAGCAGGGCTGGTGCCAAAAGGTCAGGGACAGCACAGGAATTCAGATGTTACTGAGAGGCTGATGGAGCCAGAGCAAATTCTTC
The DNA here is from genome assembly GCF_000691845.1 of Merops nubicus. Lineage (NCBI taxonomy): Eukaryota > Metazoa > Chordata > Aves > Coraciiformes > Meropidae > Merops > Merops nubicus. The sequence goes on along the minus strand of NW_008614170.1, from coordinate 1,416 downwards.
CCCAGCTGAAAGCAGCCTCATAACAGCTCAGCCCTCTGCTAAATGAGGGAAGCTTTAATGTGGAGCAGATGTAGTGACGTCTTCCTCGTTAGCCAGCTCCAACATGCTCCGGGTGCCCTGTCCAGGGGCCACGCAGTGCTTGTCTTTACAAAGGGTTTTTCACCAGGTTTCTGGGAACAGCTACAGGGTTTAGTAACCTGGTCCATCAAGCTCTGGTTTATCATAGGAAAAGAAATGAGTTAGGGTCTAGTTTTATTTCTTTCTAGTTGTTATTTTCACCCAGCAAACACCACAAAAGACACTGAGCTGTCATTGCAGAGATGACTGCTGCTGGTGACGTGTTTGCAGAGAACATGGGCCAAGGGACTGGACAGGATCAGCTGGAAGCAGCAAAATATCACATTATGACCTTATGATAGCAATATAAGGAGCACTGAGGTGGGACAAGCCAAGATCTACTTTGTTCCTGTCCCCAGGATCCCCTCGTGGCCATCACTCTGTGATCCTGCTGCCCAGTTTCCAATCACCTCCAGGCATTGCCACCTACCTCAGTGGGTGGTTTTGTTCTTTAAAACAAAGCCTGGAATTGAAATGCTTGGTGGAACCTGTTGGAAGTTGTGCTGTCTCATCTGTGCTTTCCCTTGTTTTAATACCAGATTTTTGGGTCCCATCCCTAATGGCCGATAAGAGGCAGCTCCTCAGCCCTAAGCACAGCCACACGGGCTTGGGGATGGGACCTGGGCGCCATTGCCCAAACCAGTTTGCTTTGAACGATGGTGGTCAGGAGAGAGGCCCTGGGGCAGAGAGAAGGAAACTTCTTCCCCCACCATTACCACAAACTTGGGAAGGAGGGTCTGGCACTGGCTGCCATCCTCTGGGCATGGTGGGAGCAGCTGGAAACAGGCTGCACCCCTGGAAGGATCCCCTGCTCTGGGGGTCTGCAGGGCTGGGACTGAAGGAGGCCATAATGGGGTACTGGTGAGGGGAGACCTCTGAGGGGTCTCTGGTGAGGGGAGGCTTGTGAGGTAGCCTTGGCGAGAGGAGCTCTGTGAAGGGACACCCATGAGGCTGCCCCAGCAAGGAGAGACCTGTGAGGGGGCTCTGGTCAGGCAAGACTCCCCGAGATGGCCCCAGTGAGGGGAGACCCATGAGCAGGCACACCCCATGAGGTAGCCCTGGTGTGGGGAGACCTCTGAGGGCTCCTTTGAGGGGGGACGTGTGAGGGGACTCTGGTGAGAGGGCTCCGTGGAGGGGAGACGTGTGAGGGGAGCCCCATGAGGCAGGTTTGTGAGGGGAGCCCCGTGCGAGGAACCCTGTGAAGTGAGCCCCGTGAAGTGGAACCGGTGAGAGGGGACCTGTGAGGCTCTGACGGGAGGGACCCTCCTGACGCTGCCCCGGTGAGGGGAGCCCCGGCGA
>NW_008614169.1:0-85840 GCF_000691845.1 Merops nubicus | reverse complement strand
CCCGCGGTAGTCGCTGTGGCTTTCGCAAAATGGACCGCAGAAGCGTGCTTGGTTGCTTCTCTTAATTAGCCCAGGCTGTGGCGATTGGTGGCCCTGCCGTCTTTAGCCGGGACTGGAACCCGCTCGAGCTCCAAAAGTCATGTGGTAGCAGAAATCAGCGCTTGGCCACGTAAGAGGGCCTCGTTTAGCCGTTCCTGCTGGCTGCTCTGGAGGAGCCGGGTGCTGCCCCGTCTCCACACTGGTCAAGCCCCTGGCTTCCCGCAAGGGATCAGAGCTTCCCCCTCTTGCCGGACTCCAGAGACCTGCCCCGCTGACGGTCGCTTCCACTTTGGCTCTGAAATATTTCACCAGCCAACCGCTAAAATTAAAGGTTTAGAAAGACCTTTTTTGTCACCGATCTGTAAAATTCGTCCAAGGAAGAGGAATCGATGCACAGAGCAGTGAGAGGGAGCTGCAGGAAGTTGTGACAGACTCACGTTTTCACCAGAGATGCCGCTTTTTGCCCTCCCAAATGTCAGCATCCTGTACTAGCTAACTCATTAAAACAGAGTAAAATGGATAAAATGGCAGCTGGAGTATACAGGAAGGTAGTCTCTTATTAACATACAGAAACCACTGCTGTTTCCATCACTGAAATCTGTGGAAAACTGCAAATTACATGGATGGTGAGCTGAGGTTAGGGGAAGGAGCATTTCTCAGGGTAAAGCTCAAGGACTTGGCAACCACGCTTCAGCTTGGCAGATAGGATGGCTACGTTATTTCATGCACATGTCACTAGACTGCTCCACTGTGGCATCTAGATTTTATTTTACCCTGATTCTTCTGTGATTCTGGTGTGAGAGAGAAATAAGTACCTATCAAAACATTTCTACCTCTTCCCTACCCTATTTACTTCATCGATTTGCTGCATGTTGTCTTAATGTAGAGATAAACATACTAAGGCAAAAGCTGTACCTTTCTAGCTATTCCTTGTTATACCTTGTAGTACAGGCACCCTAATCCTACCTGGTGTCTAGATAGTTACCAACCTTGCATTTTGGTATGCTTGCCTTTTTGCTGGGCTTTTATTATTTGCTTTCCTGGTCACCCTCTCTTACAGTGTTGAAGAAATCCTTCTTGTCCTCCCACACACATGAGTTTGCTACGGTTTGACTGCCAGTCTTCTTCCAGATTCTGACATTCTGAAGTTTTGTATAAGTGTATGCTATTCCCAAAGGACAGGCAGAGGTGAGCGTTATGCAGCAAAGGGGAGGAAAGCAAGGTGACTTTCTAGTGGCTGTGGTTCCTGAATATGTTTTTTTGGGAGATGTATACATTTATAGTGTGGAGGTTTGCACAATAAACACTTTCACCAGACTTGTTTTTACCAAAGCAATACCCAGAGGGGGCACACATGCTCTACCTTCTCTCCCACCATGTACGTAATCACAAAATGGAAGTGTACTGTGGTGAGGCTCAACAACAGAAGTACCAGGAAAAAAAAAAAAAAAAAAAAAAAAAAAAAGAGACTTGCAGAGAGAGGAAGGAAAGAAGGAAAATAGGTAGCAACTACACATACAGATATTACAGCTTAGAAAGCTGCAGGTACAAGTAATAATTTTTCTTCTCTTTTAAGAGTCAGTCCAGAAATGATGGGTGATTCCAGTACTTCATCACAGTTATTTGGGGTGTAGAACTGGGTCTTCTTAAGAAAAGAAAAACTGTTCTGTTAAATATATTCTTGTTCTACAGTGCCTTGGCAATCACAATCACAGAGATAGGGTTGAAAGAGCAGTGGCCCCATCAGAAAGCTCACTGAAGACACCTGAGATAATCATAGAATCATAGAATCCTTTAGGTTGGAAGGGACCTTCAAGATCATCAAGTCCAACCATTGAGCCATTAGGGCTCTAAAGTCCTCTGCTAAAACAGATCAGAATCTGTCAGTGTTGGAAGGGACCACAAGGATCACCCAGTTCCAACCCCTCTGCCATGAGCAGGGACACCTCCCACTAGATCAGGCTGCCCAGAGCCTCATCCAGCCTGGCCTTAAAGACCCCCAGGGATGGGGCCTCAACCACCTCCCTGGGCAACCCATTCCAGGGTCTCACCACTCTCATGGTGAAGAACTAATAACTGATAGTACCTGAGCTCTAGTGCAGTACAGCCCACTCACCCCAAGGAACCAGCCAGGACAACTCATGGGTCATAGTTGACCAGTAAAAACATGGTCTTCTTGGTATTTAGTGTCCAAAGATGACTCAGTCAGAGAGGTGTGAGCCTTGGGAAAGAAAGTAGATGTTCCGTTTTTAATTTGGATGGGATTCTGACACAACCATTGCAGAAATTTTGGGAATGAACCCAAAGAGCTGTCATAATTGGGAACAAGGCTCTATAGCTGACACAAGTGTCTCTGAATCTCTGCTAGGTGGAAGAAATGGCTATGAAGAAAGATATGTGCAACAGGAGACAAGGACTTGAATGGCTGTCATAGGATGGGTGCGAGGCCCAAGTTCAGATCCTGTGGAAATAAAATGTCTTCAGCCAGAACATCAAACATTCTCATGCCATAGTCTGTTCTCGACTGGCCCTGGGTCTTTCCCAAAAATGAGCTTCTAAAACTTAAAAGGCCTCATTTCCCTCCCCCACTCCCCCCATCATCAGAGATCAATGAGACAAAGCAGCATTCCTCCTCTGCCTGGAGTCTCTCTTAGACCCCTTTCTTATCCTCTGATGAGCAAAGTCAAGTTTCTTTTTATCATGATGGATCTCCACAAAGTAAGGCAAGACTTGACCATAGTGATTTTCATTGTTTCAGTTTAGTCACCGATTTTGGTGTCAGAAACTTCTGCTTGTCTGAAGTGAAGAGCACTAAAAGATTACCCTTGTTTCTGGATCTGCATTTGACCCTTTCTGACCTACTGCTTTTCACCCAAGCATTCCAGTACCAGAGAGTTCTCATCAGCAGGCAGTGCGTGCCTATATCTTGTTCAAGGTTTCAGAACAGTTCAGATGAGTTAAGGTACTTAGATAAGCAGAGTAAACTTTTGTTCTGGTGTGGATTTACCAGGTCAAGAAAACCAGAGTCAGTGGGAAAAGTCACTGGCTCCTCCAAAGGGATGGTCCACCTTCTTTTTTAGGGGATGTGTCAAGCTGTCCATAGAGCTACTGTATTATTCTTCACAGTAAGTAGGGGTGGAAGAGAGAAGAGAGCTGGTTGATGAAGGAGTGATGGAGCAGCTGGTGCCAGCACGCTTTCCCATATCTCTGAAAACTTGATGAGCTCCAGTGTCCAAGGCTCTGCCTGGACTTTGATATACCTTGAATTGTGGCGCCATCAGAAACACTGTAAACATTTCTAATGACAGCTGGAAGGTACTACAAGGCCATGAAAAGGTTCATCCTGCATATCATGCAGGCTGTAAGCATGAAAACAAAGGGAATTTTCTGTATTTTGAGAGAAGCTATGCTGTAGGCTTATGGCTGTGTTTCAACTGACCTCTTCAGATGAGAAGAGGAGGAAGGGAATGATACACTAGAATGACAACTCACTCAAATTTTTTTTCTGTTTTCTCAAATAAGCTGCAAAATATTAGTGTTGCAGTCCCAGAGATGCTGAACAGCTAAAAGCAAAGTCACATGAAGAAGTCCTCTAACTTAGGAAAGAAAGGAGTACTTAAGAGTGGCTTTGAAACACCAAGGGCAGCCTTAAAAGTCCTCAAGGTTACCTTTTGATTCTCTGTTTCGTTATTTGCATCCCCTGTGTGTTCCTGTGAAATACAGAGCATGAATAGTGGGAGAATACCAAAGGAAGATCAGATCTCAGTAGGGCAGCATCTTGTCACGGGTGACTACATACTCTGTTTGCACACAGAGGCATAGCCTGGAGGGAAGAGCTCTTGAACTGATAGCTAGACACAAAGTTAAGTTTTCAGGTAGTTGAAACAAGGCTGCTTTGGTTTTCTTTCATCCGTGATCTCCTTAAGGAGTTCTCTGGGAGAGCACCAATCCCCTCACTTTAAAAGATGAAACATTTTTGCACTAAGGCTTATTCTCCCATATCTTAGGCATTGCTTTTGGTGCTCTTGGCTTGACTTTATGAAATAAACCAGGCCTGTCACCTATCTTTTAACTATGCCTGTGTAGTAATAAGTGTGATCTCAATGGGAAGCAAACAGACACTAAAGGCATTAAATCCTTGAAATATAATAAATGTATTACCAGGGCAGAGAGGCGTGCTTACAGAACATCTTTTTCCCTAAAATGTGTGCTGAGAGCTTGGGAGTGAGAATCCCATCATCCCAGCTGTCAGATAGTGCTGGAACCAACATAAAGGAGGAGAAAGAAATATTGGTAGTGCCCTTTCAGCAAGCTGTAGGAAAGATGGCTCGGTATGGAGAATAGTCACGTTTGCCACATACAGCCAGCAGAGAAAAATAAATGCACTGGTAGAAATCCAGAAGAGAGATGAAAGGAAAAGAGGCATGCAGGAGAGGAAGAACCAAGAGGCACATGAAGGTAGGACACAGTGAAAGACCTAGTAAGCCATTCTTGGGCAGCTAATGAAGAGAAAATGATGGAAGTGGAAAAGAAGTTGAAAGAACGATACAGCATGCTAAGGATTTACTAGTGAAGTCAGTAAACATATGGGTATGGGAAGGAAAACAACTGGCAGTGCTCCACATGCTGGGACTCAGCCAAATTATGTGAGTTCTGCCCCATAACGCTTGTTCTCACAGCAGGCAGGAAGAGGGGTCTGTGCATTCCCCAGACGTGGCTTCAGCCTCCAGCTCCAGGCTGTGCCAGAGGTCCCCACGGTCAGTGTATAGTTGGGTGAACGTGGGGAGAAATGGCATATGTAGCGAGGCTACGTCTTGCCTCTGAGGGCAGATGGACACATCAGAACACCCGACAGCTCTCACCCCTCCTGTATCATAGGACCGATGGGAAACATTAGGGCCATATTTGTCTCAATCTTTATTTCCTCCACATCCAAGTATATTGCTCAGGGCTGACTGCTTCAGATACTTATTATTCCAGGAGGAGACTCCAGGTTCTTAGAGAAGTGACTGGGTTTGTAGAGCAGAGGGGCTGATAAGCTCTAGGAAGGTAGCCAGGCATGAGGGTTGGGCTGGGTATGGCAGCCTGCCGGCCTGCAAGGATACCTGCACAGATTCTCAAGCATCAGCTTCCTAGCAAAGCTTAGCAATAGCCAGCCCACGTGTTTACTGAATATGTCTGCCACTGCAGACATATTCACAGAGGTTGACATGGAAAAATTTGGCTGATGCTGCTACACATCTAGAACTATCTATGCCTATATAAGCCACTTTGCAGATTCTAAAAAATATATTATTATTATTTCTGAGTGGTTTAAACGTTATTGTTACTTTCCAACCAGTCAAGCTGAGATACACAATGATCTTTTTTTATGTAACAGAGTTGCCTCTGCTACTGATTGCATCAGCAGACCTACATCAAGCACTCCTGACAGTGCTTTTGCCTCAGGGCAAAACATGAGGCTCGTCTAGGTTAGTGCCAGTATGCAGCAGTGGTGCTTTAGACATTGCTGCCCACTTCTGCCCTGTAGACGAGAAAACACAGCAGAGGGCAAGACTGTCCTAAGCCTTAATTAGCTCAGTGAACATGTGCCATAGCCCTCAGTCTCTGTCATGTTAAAATTGTCCAGAAAACCTCAAAAAATGTGATCTGAATGTAGCAAGAGCATAGATGAATCTACAGAGAACCCAGGGGAATGGTGTTAACAATTATAGCTGAACTTCCTTATTTTTCTCAGTGAAGAGTTAACACGGATGTCCAGAAATAACTTTAAATTGTTCCAGTATCACTGGTTGGGAAAAGAGACAGGTCAGCCCAGCTCACTCTGTTTTATCTCCAGATACTGGGGAGGACAGGCAAGGGAGCCTACATCTCTTACACAGTCTTGACAGCTGGGGGGTTCCCTGTGAGCTGATTTTCAAATTCTGCTCCTGGACAGATGAGGTTGCAGAGCCCAAAGGCACCCGACCGTGCCACAGTCCTGGTCCAGACAGTCACCCAGTCTGGTGTGAGCTGTCTCCCTCCCACGACTCACACAGAGGCCATACTTAAAAGGATATTGCCACCTTTTGCCTCCTGGCCCAACCTGTTTCTGAATAATCGAGTACATAGTGAAGAAAGGACTTGACTCCAAACCCACTAAAACATACAAGACAGAGAACATTGTAAATTGATTTAAAAATTAAATAAGATTCTGAAACAAAAATATTTTTCAAAGCCTGAGTTTTACACTCATGCCAAAGTCAATCAGTTCCCACTATTTACTTCTGACTTCTCCTTGAGATACCCATTTGTAACTTATTTGTATGCACTCGCAGCAATGTGGTGTAATGAAGCAAGCTTCCAGCCTTTCCGGTCTTCACACATCCAAACTGTCTGGCTATGAGGCATTTGCAGATGCTTAATTTTAAGCACCATGGAGCTCCATTCCTGGGTCTTATGTACCCATTTCTTGCCAGATCAGGGCACACAGAAAAGTTTTTGGGAACAGACTCTGTGTCACTTCTTCACTCATACAGCAATCATTCTGGCAGCAGTGTATGGGGGAAAGCAGCACCAGGACTTCCAGATGTAAAATCCCGACCACGTGTGGTTTCTGGGAGATGGGAGAAGCCCAGTCCCGCTCCTGTCTGAAGGACGCTGAGAAACACCTGAAGCAGAGAAGAAACAACAAAAACACTCACAGCAGCCGTTTCCTAGGCTAGAAAACAATGGAATTTTTATTGAACAGAGATGGCTCATAAACACGCTCAAAGGAGTTCCACCTGCTGTTCATCAATATTCATTGCCATCTGATAATAACCTATAGGGGCAGCTGTATAAAATAGGAATAAAATACCAAATTGCTATATTCATTAATAACTTTGCCTTCCAAATACAGAATTGTATCTTAAAGTCTGAAAATAGACCACAATTGTTAGCATTTAAACCAAACCTTTATGATAGCAAATATACAAAAAAGGCAGTCAATATATTAAACATTTAAATCAACAGCATACATTTCTCAGAGGTAAACACTGAGCAAACAAAGCCACCAATGATGTTCAGAAATCAGATAAAAGTTTCAAGGTCAAACTCCAAACACTGTAGCTTTCCTAAAGCCATAGTGGTATTACGCTTTTATCTAGCTCCTAACTTGAAAACTATGTAGCATGAACATTTGAAAACACAACATTGGTTATCCAGCAGGGAATTGGAAGTTTCTTAAGTCCTCATTGTATTTCTATTGAAGCACCTGCGGAGACAGAGGGCAGCAGGAGTTAAGCACTTTGTTTTGCAAGGTTGGGGTTTTAGTTCTGTCATAGATGAGGGCAGCAGCATCCTCGTACCAAACATGGACTTCTGCACTGACAGAGGAGAAATATTGGCCTGATACACAGTGTGAAGTATCAGCCTTGCAACTTGCAGTAAATGGAATGGGATTTGCATACCTGCCTATTAACTGAAAGCCTTTGCTACGTCTACTGCACAGAAAGTCTCCTTCAGTAGTTGATCTAATGCCTGAGTTTGAAAGCTTGGGATAGATACATACACTCAAAAATAATGTGACAAATTTACTACCAATAAAAACATGTTTTAATGCCAGCAGCTAATAAAATTTCATATTGCAGTATTGCTCACAACATAAATGTACAATTTGCACAAAACATGTCTCTTCAACATGAATATTTTGCAAGCTACAATATATATATATATATATAATATGTATAATTTCTTTTATTAAAGAATTATATGCCAGAGTGCATGCAAAGAATTTCAAAGCAGTAACACAACAGGAGCAATCACTTGTTTACAGGTTACTGAAACCATTCAACACAGAAACACCAGCGTATTAGATAACAGACAGACAGATAGGTAGATGTATATACACACCACTTTTTCTTGGACCTTCCCATGTTACACCAGAAGGGTGGGTTGCTTATAAGCTCAAACCCTTATGAAAGGCTGATCCAAATAGTGCTCTGAATGTTCTTCACACTCTTTGACCATAAATCACTTCTGCTGGAGACGACAGTGAAGGAGGCACTTGTCCTTCAGCTAGGAGTGGAGGCAAACAATCTTCTCCATTGCCAACATCTGCTGCAGTTCCTGCTTCTTCACTTCTAAGCAGTGGGCGGTGAGCATCTATCCATCCCGTGTTTTGGCTGGTTCCAAGCAGTCTCCTGCAGCCTTTACAGTTGGAAACCCAAGACTGGAGAACCTGGAGCTCCTAAACAGCAGTGCACAGCACTGCCACCATTCTAGTCAGATATGTACAAGGAATGACACGCATGGTTTAAAATTTACATAGAGTATATACAAATAAAGCTATTCCATATCAAGGTGCAGGTTTATTCTTCTCTGGTGTGCTCCAACAAAGATTTCTTAAAACCTTTATACAGACCCACCAGGAGAGTTTATACAGAGCTGACATTTTGTCATAGTTCATTACATAGGCTTCTTTCTGCAAATTCCATAATGGAACCTCCCATCACTCTCCCTTGGAATTCTGCTTATGCACAGGACTGGATTTGGTAGACTACAGTCATGTCTAATATAATTTCCTTGACTTCAATATATTTTTAACTGGATTGAATTGGCACCATGTTTGTTTTTTTGGTTTTTTTTTTTTTGTTGTTGTTTTTTTTTTGTTTTGTTTTGTTTTGTTTTGTTTTTTGTTTTTTTTTTTTTTTCCCTAGGAAGTCATCAATCTCTATGAGATGAATCAGGACATGTAACTGGACTTCAGGGGGTTTGCAGTTCATGCACCCAGTCCAACTCTCCTTGCTCTTGTGGTATGTGAAGCTAGCACAGTTTGGCCCTCAGGGTATGTCTGAAAAGCTCTGGCACTATTTTAACTAGCTGATGGCAGGCAGTGTTCTCAAAGAAATTTAATAATAATAAAAAAAAAAAGACAAAAGACCAAATGTAATGTACTAAATGGTAAACATCACAGTGATCCACTAAACAGATGATTAGTGGAATGCAACTTGTCTAAAATTAGAATGGTTGATGTTTTCTTAGGCAGGTCTAAATTCATAAAAATCTTTCCCACTCCGTGCAGGCCTCATTCTGCAGCATATAAATATATAATATTTCTAATAAAATCATTGGAAACACAAAGGCTGTGATCAATGAGCAGAAGGAAAGCACACCCTCTCCCCTTTCTTTTCACCAAAACCCTCAAAAATATGCAACTGACTCATGTAACATAAGTACATATTTATGATCCCTGCTGAAGCAGGGCTGCTGTGTGCAATGACAGCAGGATTTGGCCTTCAGCCTTTACGCTGTACCAACCACAACTGTGCAGATGACTGGATGGGAAATTATATCTGCTAGTGCATTAAAGAAACATACAGCCTTGCAGTAACTTCCATTAAAGATTCCCACTGACTTAATGAGAGAGAGAGAGAGAGAGAGAGAGAGCAGACTTTAACAAGTGCATGTTCTGCAACACTGGAGTTAAGTTTCTCAAAAATCTTTTCCTAATACTACATTCTTCTATTTTGTAACCTGATTATAATGGCATTCAGAGCAGAGGCTTTGCATATGTCCTCTCAAGCCAAGGGGATTATTCCATACTAGAAACAAAGATCTGGTTAGTTTTTCTCTTCTTTAGAGTAGTACAGTAACAAAAAAAACAACTTGCTAGTTTCACGTGCTGCCCTGCCTTTGTACAGTGTTAACAAAATGACATCTAGCAATGACAAAATGAATCATAATCTCAGTGGAGACTTTAAAAGGATCAGCATCAGACAGAATGGGGTTTAAGATAACATAAGGTGCACTCGGAGAAGATGCTTTCAGAATTTTCCCAAAATTTATGCTAAAAACCTAATTATATGACAGGACACGCAAAGGTTTCTAATCTTTTTGATTGACTACATTATACCCAAGGGAAAATTATGTTTATTTTAAAAACTAATTAAAAATAATAAAAATAAATTAAATACAAAGACACATTTAAAAATAATGTTCAAGTTGTGGACAAAAGCTGCGGCTTCAAATTATGGCTGAGCTCCTCTATTTTTAATACATTCCCTTTTGCCTTATTTCAGAGTGCCCTCATCTAGTATAATCAGTACAATGGTTTGCTCTGGAACATTAACAGCACGAAACAGGCAATTTTCAATAACATCTTACAGACTTGAGAGACTGACATCTTTGAATAAGCTACAGCTGTCTAGCTGTCTTTTTGAGGGAAAATACTTGGTTCCAGAAACATCTGTGTCTTAGCTATACCCTTTCTCTATTGAAAAACAGCTGCCACTCTATTGTCTATACTCTGACTCTCTGCTATTTTATTTTTATCCATCGTAAGTGGATAAGCAAAGGGGAAGAAAGCTTCACCTGTCTTGTTAGTTGTAGATGACCTCAAACATGACTGTGAAGCCATAAACCAGTACTTAAGCTACACCTGTGGGACAGAGGACAATCTTTCTGTGTTTGTTGATGATTACTTTTGGGTTGTGTGATCTTTCATTTGCTTCTCAATAAAAAGTGAAGTTAAGTCTTCCCATAAAACCCCAAAAAATGGATGGCAGCAAACAAAGCTTCTCTGCTAGGAAAAAACAAACAAACAAACAAAAATTCAATCATAAAACAATAATAAAAAATCCAAAACAATCATAATAATTCCTGGGTTTATTACATAAACTGGGACTCTGCCTGAAAACTGCAAAAAGTCAAGACTAACTTGATGATTCTGCAGTGTTCTAGAAACCACCTTATGTCTAACACATCCTTTGCTCTTGTATTCATTTTTCTTTCCTAGCTTTAAGTTCAAAGACATACCAGGTACAAGTGGGAGTGGGTGTGGAGGAGGAAGGAAGCAAAGAGTTGTCCCACAGACAGTGCTAGCTCTTCTGTCTTTTCAGGTTGCTCACACTGGGATTTCCCCATTCAGTTGTTGTTTTCGATCATAAAGATACAAAGCCAGCCCTTCAGAAGCAGATGACAGAGGAAGGATCGTTTACCCATTTAGAGATCAAGATTGTGCTTTCTAATTAGAGATATGCACTTGGCTTGGAAAGTGTGAGATGTGCAAAGAATTCAAAGGTGACATAGTATGAAAGAGAAATGGAAAACAGCGTTAATCCACAGCCTAGAAAAATCAGTGAAAAGGCTTCCAGCAATTTTAATGGGGCAAATACCACCATGCTTTCATGTTTGGTCTGTGATTGATATGAAAGTAGAATCTTAACTTGTGTTTTTCCTAGAACATCCATATATCCTTCACTTAACATGTAAATTACTTCTTGAACCCTGTATCAAATATTTATAAATGCTAAACTAGGTACAAAGTGAAACCCATTTGGGAAAGTGGAGCAGAGGGAGGCTGTACTGCACTAATGGATATTGCATTAATGTTTAGCATCAAGGAAGGCTGACTGCCATTAACAAGAAATCTCATTACAAACATGATTTCACGCTTCATAACATAACCTGTAGATATATTTACTGTCCATCTTCTTATCTCTTGAACATACAAACACACAAAGATAACTATGGACAGAAAAAGCAAAGCAAAGCATACGCTTAACCTTTTCTTCCCAGTAAAAATCCCCAACCAACACAACACCAAAAACCACAAAGAAGCAGCAAATACACAGCTTGGATGATGTGGAACAAGTAATTTTTCACACTTGTACCTGATATGTCTTTGAAGTGGTACTTCTGTCCCGAATGTCTTAAGATACTTTCCAGACTTCACCATAACCAAAAGCCTGCTCTGAGGATAACTGATGCACAAATGGCACTACAACAATCTTTCAGATGAGCAGGTCTAAAGGACACTCTAGTAGCCCACCTCTTACTGGAGGGGTGTGTGTGTGAGAGAGAATATTTCCTGTGGGTTTTGTTCTTGCTGCTCTTCACTATATTATGATTCAAAAACTGCAGGATCTAGATCCCTCTGCTGTGTGGTAGCTGGCAGAGTGAAGAGACTGGGGAAACAGAGCACTGACCCTATCTTGGAGCTGTGAATGGCAGAGATGTATTATTCAACCTTGCAGATAATGCTGAAAAGATCAGTAGAAGTCATGCCCTATATTGCAGAGAGTGAGAATTACTTATTTTATTGTATGCATAATGCTCAGGCACCTCTATTCCCCACTGGTACAGCACATACAGCTGTACAGCAGCCACAACACTCAGAGAAACATGGACAGGAAGCAACATTCTGGTCAAAATGTACTGATGGGACTTAAATAGGTCAAGCTTTTTTCTAGTATTATTTGGAATGTAGCCAGGAACATGAGGTCAAAAGCTCTCAGATACTTTCCATTAGTCTTTGTATTGTTCAGTGGAGGAATACAAACTCACAGCTCAAGGAAGACTTCCCATTTTACCATGTCCCCAGATGGCAAAGTTGGTCACTGGCTCAATAACTTCAAGGCAAAAATCAGTTCCCAAGGTGCTGAATCAAGTATCCCAAATTTGTCTCAGTGGTCTACCCAGGCCTGAGCAGGTGAAGCAGTGTATTTGACCAAGTGAATGCTTGGGTGCTGGGGTAGCAGCTTTCACTCCGATGAGGTTCCAGGGGCTTCCTTGTGCTCCTTCCTCCCTGATGCCTCATGAGGCACAGCCAGTACTGGGGAGCAGGGGGCTTTTGACTACGCTCAGGAACAAATCTCAGCCCAGAGATGTGCTGTGAGCTTTTCAAAAGCTAAGCAGGATAGAGAACCAGAGTATGGAAAAGCTCATTTAAAGACTCTCACATAGTGGGCTATAGGATAGTCAATTTATCCACTGCTGGGAAGGGGAAAGGGTAAGGTTGGACTCTCTTGAACCTGTGGCTTGAACAAGTCCAGATGTTTTGAACCATGTTAATCCAACCCTCAAAGAACATATGAAGTGTTAAGGTTTTGACCTTAATTAATTAAAATTAATTCATAACAGACTGTCTTTTTCTAAAGTGGCTGGGGTTTTTTTGTGGGTTTGCTTTTTTTTTTTTTTCTTCTGTCCAAGCATCTCTATTTTCCAATGTGGCTTATTTTACACCATGAATGATTTCTGACTGGGTATTTCTGAGAGTTTTTTTTCTCTGTCTTTGTTTGCTTTAGAAAGGCAATAAGAAACAAGATTGCCTCTCACTGCGCAGGGCAAAGCCGAATAATGGAAGTTTTAATGAAAACACAGCAGCAGAGATACACAAAGAAGTTCAGGCAAATTCACTCTTGAAGCTGCAGCAGTGCAGATATTTATCAGGACAAAGAAAAGCTACCGATTGTTAGAGCTCCACAGCCAAATCTAAGCACCTGTGTGTGAGCACTGCAGAGACCAAAGCCAAACGGGCTGGTTGAGGACACCGAGCAAGGGCTGGGAGATGGGGCTGTTTCCTCCTCCCCTCCTGCCCTGTCTTCTGCCCTCCCCTCCCCTTTGATTTCACGTAAACTCGGAGTTGGAGAACAAATGAAACAGGCAACAGGAACACCACACCTCTGGAATCCAAGACAAAAATCTGGGGTTAGACGTTACAATTTTTGTACCTAATCCTCTTCCCTTACTGCGACGTCTTCATTAGTGTGCCATCCAACATGGATAGAAAACTGTGCCTAATCTAAGCATGCCCACAGTGTCATCATCACTTCTGCAGGATGGAAGAACACAACTGCAAGCCCAAAGAAAGATGAAAAATTCTTCTCCAAAGGAAAACACCACCAAAATTGCTGTTCTGGTACATCACACAATTAGATGGACAGGTTTACCCAACTAAACAACATAGCTTGCAAAACATCAGATGTTTGGAGAATTTAACCTATCTAGCCAATGCAATCTCTTTTCTGAGTTGGCTGCCATGTCTTCTGGGGGTTTTAGAGACCATCAGTCCAAGCAATGCACAAAAAGCATCATCTAGCCAGACTACTGACTACAGCTATCACATTTTGAGCCCTCTGCATGTGCCTAAGGTGAATACACACTAGACCATCCATGGCTGCTCCATGTAAGAAGCCTTGAACCGAGCTGAAAAAACAATTTAATAGCAACAAAAAGAAACTGAATACCCCCCTCCTACCCACACTGAGTGTGCTTCCCCATTTCTTAGGCTCATCAAAGGCAACAGACAAATGCCCATTAGCTTCTGCAGGCTTCCAGATTTCCCTTCTGCTTCGGGCACAAAGTGCCTAATGTTTTCAGCAGCAGTATCATTGAACTTGTGGATCTCTGACTCAAAGCTGAACACTCAGCTTTGCTAATTTTTGCCCATGGAAGCCAATTATAAACAATAGGTCGAGTGCAATTCTACAGAAACGTGACAATCTGGTCAGAGTGGGCAGCCTCAGTTTTCACCCATTGAAGATAATGGGCCTTAATTAAAAATAAGTAACAAGTTAAAAACCCAAACAAATTAGTGATTAAAATTAGTGATGTTATTATATGTGGGGTTTCAGATATTATTTGAATGCTATTTCAATCTAACTTTCTGCAAGCTAGTTTATTAAATATTAGGACAAATCCTAAGCAGCCTTTTTAGTGCTTATATATATATGTATCTATCTATCTCAACATCTCTGGGTTAGAGGATGAAAGCAACATCAGACCCTTCATTCCTGTAAAGCACTTGCAGAGTTTCACATGAAAGACACTTTTTCAAAGAAACTAAATTCAAGTCTTTAAATTTAGGTAACTCTTTCACCAAAAGAAAAAAAAAAGTCATCATCCATTGACCTCAGAGGCAGTTTAGGGACTGCAGGCTTCAGGATGTCATCTTCCTGCAATTTTTTAAAGACAGAGCCAGTTCCTGAAGGACACTGAATACCTGCAAGGAACTTTGAGGAGTACTGCAGATTCTCAGCTTCTCTTAGGATTTCACCCATAGAAAAGAGTACTAGGAATGCCTTTTTCTCTAGGATGGCCTGAGCCTTGCCTTGAGTATGTGGATGCGTGAACTTTAACACCACCTGTATTTTTCTTCAAGATAAAACCCCCATTTAAACAGGGTCCTCCATGCCTGAGTCTCCACAGACCTAGTTGCATTGTACGCCATAACAGAATCTTCCTCCAATTTTAGACAAGTACTGGGGGGGAGAAGAGATGCCCTTTCTTTTTTGTCCCCACACCACCTCAGAGCAGCTTATTTCAGTACAAACTGAGGACTTCCCCTTTTTTGTTAATCTTCAAAACGCAGCACATTTTGCTATGCTCTGAAACAAAACTAGAATTTCCAAAAGCCCCAAGAACACCACACACTGCAGCCCATCTAGGACTTGTGCAGCGTTTGGTATGAAGCCAGTGGATATTCAGTACAAAAAAGCTCAGGGTTAAAAGCAGCATGTGGAGGATTCAGCAAGCAGCTCTCATTAGTGCCAACAGAAGCCTGGCTACTAAGCCTTCACACCTCTTTAAAGATGTTTCCTCTGTCTTTAATAGAAATTTGCATGAGTCTATTATGAAGCTGAGATCAAGCAGGCAAAAGATTTAGCTGGGGGAAAAAGTTGTAGCCATTAGAAAGCTGGCCCTTTTCCAGAATGGAGCGCATCTGGCCACCAGCTGTGTTTAGAGGACAACAGGCTTAGGGAATAGACCAGGGGAAAATCTGAGAAACAAGTAGACAGTGCTGAAATTTGTTGTGAAAAAGAATACCAGCCTTCCTCTGCGATGTCCAAAACCTTTGCCCTCACTACATTCCTCATCTTTTCCTCTTCCCATCTCTCAAGACAATTATTGGAAAATAGCCCACACTAAGGAGAAGACAGATACCATTTCTGGGCTTGGGAAGGGATTCAGCAGGGCTCTAGAGTCAAAAAAAATGTAAGCGTGGAAACTGGTATCATGTGAGGCAAAGTGGAAATGTGAGAAAGTTCTGGAAACTAAAGGAGGACCTTGTAGAGAGGCAGAAGGAAAGACCTGCTGTGAGGCAGTGCCAGGATACCTGTTAGTCCTCAGTGGTGGATTAGTATAAAAGGACAGATGGAAAGGAACCAAAACAGTCCTTCACTTATTACAGGCTGGGAAGTTATCATTAAAAGAAAAAAAAAACAAACAAAACAAACAAACGCAAAGAAAAAGAAAATCACAAGTTTTTCTAAGGATTTTTTTTTTTTTCCTCCATTTCACCTATGTTGGAGACAATATTTTCCCTCAAAATTTGTAAACTTTTCAACTCATACGAAGCCTAAAAAATCAGATTTTTTTTTGGTATTTTCTTAGATAATAACACCATCTTTCTAAATAATGCCAATAAATTTCTCTGCTGGAAAGAGCCTTATCTGAGGGTTGGTATTCATGGGCACCCACTGAATCTCACACTGCTTTTTAGATTAAATTGACAACAGAGCCCTCCCTCCCCAGCCCCGGATTAATGGAATGAAGAATCCATGCATGAAGCCATGCATAATAAAGCTTGGAGATTATGACACAGGCTAGAAGACAGGATCAGAATTGCAATTGATCTCAATGAAGTGGGGAAATTACCCCAATTAAAGCAGAACAAATTTAATAAGGACAAGTTGAAAGTGTTATACTTTGGAAGGTATAGTAAAAAAATACACAAATGAAAATGTGAACCTGGGAAAGCAGCAGTGAATCACCCAGAAACTACAACAGAACACAGACTAGATCAAAGTCAGCCATGGGATGTTCTGGTAAAATATATTCTGGGATATATTTTCTGATATGTTTTACATAAACCCCAGGAGACAGTAACTCTGCTTTGCTTGTTACTGTATAAAACCCCTGCTGAAGTACTGCATTTTGGGGAAACTGGAGAGTCATGAGGGGAATGACAGCAAAAAGCAGAGACACAAAAAACACTAGCAAAGGAACTAGGAAAGACTATACTAGTGAGGAAAGTAGGATATTTCATCTCATACACAGAATAATCTTATAAGATCTTGTAAGATCATCCGTTCTTCCTGTCAATCAGGGCTTGAAGGTAAAGTGGCTCCATTTTGAGTAAAGAAATTCCAAATAGTCTCTTCGGAAAACTTTCTGGTTATGACAGTGGTGAAGGTCATCGATCCCTGTCAATGGATATTTTAGGAGCATGCAAACAGCACATTCTCTGGTGTGGTTCAGCTGGACCTCCCCCAGCATCACAGCATGGAGAGCTGGACTAAAACCACGGCTGTCAAACTCTGGTCTCTGGATCCACAAATGTCTGCTGACTACTTCCAGGAGAAATGAATGCCACGCACGTTACACAGGGCTGGCTCTTCTGCTGATGAAAGCAACGGGGGTCACAAGTCAAAAACGAATCAAGTCACAATTCCTTTTGTTTAAGCTTCCGTTCAGCTATACATCTATGACTTTGGGATTACCTCTCTCTTGAAGGGCAAAAGGTACTTCCCTTTATCTCTGAAAGAAAACCAGTGAATGTTACCACAGATGCTCTCAATTCATCAGAACGACTAGCACAGAGTTATCAGTGTTTCTTTCCTAATGAGTCCCAGGCAGGTTCCTAAAAATGCTCAAGACATCACCTTCACAGGGCAGTCTGAACACACAGGACTCTACATCCTCCTACCAAAGCACAGGTAGCATTTGAGCTAAAAACAGGGGCACAACACCTGAGGCTATCATTATAGCATTAGATGCTGGACTGCCTATCCACAGGTACACCTGGGGCCACGTTTCCCAGAAAACCTATTTTGCCTATGGATGTATGTGTACACAACTTCTGATGACTTTGTTGGGCACTATGCACATATCCAAGGGAAGAATTTTATTAACATGACTATTGTTTGAAAAACTTTGCTATTTTAAAACATGAAGCTGTGGGATGAGGTCTGCTCCTATCTTGTTATCATTGGCATGGAAAGATGGGTTTCCATGGATGAGGAGGCATACTGAAAGAGAACAAGCATCTGTCCATGTTGCTGTTGCATCAACCATGGTCTCGCTTCTCTGAGACTGCAGCATTCACACAGAAGTTGCCATTAGCTAAACACTGCAAGCAACATCTCGTGTGAGCATCTACTACGCTGAAAAAAAAAGTCTAAGTGACTGACACGCTGTGCCTGTGACATTAGTGGCAGTTTGGGTATTTTTGTTCTTTGTTGCAGAAACTGTAGAGGCTTTACAAGACCAAACATACAGGAGAGTTTACACCTCAGAGTCATAAAACAGCTTCCTACCGTGTTGATAACTAAAGCCAAAACTGTTCTCTGAGTATGCCAAAAGCTATCAAACTGGAAGAGCACCTGATGTAGATACTTCAGCAAAAGAACGAGAGGTTAACATGCACTGTCAAAATAAAACTTCCCAAGTCTGAACTAGGCACAGTTTCTGAATGACATGTTAGAAAATAAATACATTAATGTCACTTTGATATGGAGAAGGCAACATTTTTGCCTACTTCTTGCTGTGGTTATGAGAGACAGAGCATCAGTAATGTTCTGTCACGTAGCAGATTTGTCTTGCTAACAATATGCTGCAAAATAAATGAAGCTTTGACATTAAACCAGCCCCGCTGCTCCGCCATCCCAACCCTGCATTGTAGATAACCTATACATTCTCAGGATACAGCGAGAAATCATTCTACAGTACATATTTAATTATAAGTTAAAAAAAGTCGAACTTGGACACAATCTCTGGCCGGTAGCAAAGTATTGACACGTTACTGAAGTAAAGATCTGTTATTACCCCTTCACTGTAACAGAGAGAAATCAGCATCTCGAGAAGGGTCTCCAGGGGTATCACAACACAACCAGTCGCACCAAATAAAAAAATATGCTAATTTCACAAATGAAGTTTGACAAGAAGTAACATTGCATTTGTCTTGGCAAAATGAAGCACAAACGTAACATTTCACAGGTACAGTTACCATGCAAATGCATGTTGAGTTTCTAATTGTTTTTAACTCCAAATCACGAGTAGCATGCAGTTCTCCTGGCCCCCCCCCAACTACTGTATTAGAGATAGTCTGGGTAATGTACCTCTTTGGCGTAACCATAGCCCATTAGGCAAGATTATACCACCCTAGGAAAGAATACAAGCAAAACTTGGTCATATGTATGTTTACACAATGTACATTTTACCATTTAAAAAAACCCAAAACATGTTACATAGATTCTCAAACACAGCTCTGTTGAAAATTAAATTTTAAGCTTAAGAAATAGTTCTTAAACTACAAGGCCACCCCATTATTTTTTATGAACAATTTAAAAAGTTCCCACCCCTAAAAATCTGCCAGTAGATCTCCTCAGCTGTAACAGTCTTACCCGCTCTCTAATACAGTTGATCTTTGCTTGTCAGCAATAACAGTTCTTACATTTCTTAAATGAATGAGATAAAGGACTCCAGGATAGATATAGTTCTTAGATGTGTAATACTGGAACAAATCCACTTTAAATGATTCAATGTGGGTCAATTCGGGTGTTCCCAGGCACCGCTGCTCAGGCAGGGGCTTCTGCTTTTCACTGATGTGAGTTCTGGCTTTTGGCATCCAGCTCCATGACGTGTGTGTGTGTGCGTGTGTGTTTTCAGCATTTGAGTACAACAGCGATTCACTGGATACTCTTGTACCCTGGTTGCTCACAAACACGGAGCAGCTTTGTTTTCTGTATTCCCTCATCCAAAGGGGGTCGCAGGCCTATTGCAGCACCTTTGGCCAATATAGAACTATTTGGGTGCGAAGTAGAATTTTTTTTTTTTTTTTTTTTTTTTTTTTTTTGTAGCTGTTTAAGCAACTGCAACATGTCTAAGCAACTGCAACAGCAGACTTAACTTGCAGGGTCTTTTATTAGAGGGTTACCAACTTCCTCAGCTTTACACAATGGAGCCCTTTGAAGAAGACAAATGAATTGACTGAATCCTTGTGGCCAACGTCCTCTGTAAGTCCTGTAGTACATTTTGACCAGATGTTTCTCCGTTCTTGTCATACAACAGCTGTTTGAAAGCTTCATTTTCAATGAGGACCATCATATTTTTTAGAAAGTAGCCTTCACAATAGGAAGATAGTTCTGTGACTCCGAGAAACTACAAGAAGTGAAATTAGAATAAGATAACCATTCTGATAAAACCTGCTCAGCAAATACAGTCCACAGGAGCTGCACACAGACAAATACACAAGCTACGCCTTTCAGACTGGCACAGTAACACAGGCACATATGTGGGGAGGACAAGGAGTAAATCAAACAGTAATTTCTGCTGATGACTCTGGTAACATTCCTATGTTATAAGGCTCTGGTTGTTAAGGAAACAAACTTACAAGGGTTGAAACCTTGCTCCTTTGGAAATTGGTGGGAGTTTTACCACAGAGTTCACCAGACCCATGATTTCATGCTAAAAGTTATGCCCTAAAACTACAGGTTTGGGAAAATATACTACAGACCAGGCTTCATAAATGCTATCCTTAGCAAGGATAGGACATACGACTGCAGAAACCTGTCATGCAAAATTTCATGCTTTGAGGAATTTTTGCAGGAGAAGTAGAGGTTGTAAAGCACGTAGTTTGGGGCTGTCAGTACCTCCCTTAGGTTGGACACTGTGTCAGGTTAATAAGCATGGATACTGTAATGTGTGAGCAAACCTTAAATGCATGAGTGAAAACCTATGACCAAACCTTAAATGACCCGTCCTGGTCATCCATCACCCACTGCCAGAGCCTGGAGTCCTACAAAGAGCATAGCTGTGGTATTCCTCTACAGGTGTAATTACAAGCCATGCAAGTGTGGAGAGCAGTGCTCAGCCCACCCTCCCGCCCATCTAAGCTCCCGCTAGGTCCAAGCTCTGAGTAAAGTGGGAACCTTTGCTATGAGGTACAGCCTGAAGGGCCAGAACTGCTGAGGCATTGCATAGTTTGGATCCAGACTTGGAACAACTACACAGCAGTGTTGCCCATCACCTGCTTATCACATTCAGAACTAAGAATGGAAATGGCTAAAAAAATAACAAAACCTGAAAAACACAGATTAGCGCTAGGTAGGACCTACCTGTCTTCCCAAGGAAAATGAATTCATTTAACCTGATTTCAAACCATGCGTGTTTTCATCAAATTATGAGCGCATTATTTTGGATGCAAGTGCATGTGTGAATCTGTATTCCTCTCCATAACACCATCCATCCCTATTTGTTACTTCAATATATTCATGAGACTTAGGAAATAATACACTTTTTTTCTGAGACCTCAATTGCAATCTGTGCAAGTGCTGAGTGTTTTCGGCAGGTATTTAAAACTCCAAATGATTTTGTGGGGAATTTGGGGGCATTAATATAAAACACAACTGCTATCTAGCAGTAAACAATCAATTACCATTATAAATCCAATCTGCCCAGTTACTTCATTTCTTTCTGGAAGTGAAGAACAGTGACAAAGGCTTTGAAAAATTAAACCCTTCAGGTGATACTGATCAAATGATTGCCTTTGTAGATTTTGGGCCCAATGCTGTTTAATATCTTCATAAGTGATCTAAGTAATAAGATCAAGTGTACCCTGATGAAGTTTGCCAATGATACCAAACTGACTGGGGACTGGACACTTCAGATGGGAGAGCCACCCTGTGGGAAGACCTGGATAGGCTGGAAGAATGGGCTAACAAGAACCTTAGGAAGTTCAACAAGGACAAGTGTAAGGTCTTGCACCTGGGAAAACATAATTCAGGAGCACAGCATGGGCTAGGAACTACCCAGCTGGGGAGCAGCTCTGTGGAAAGGGACCTGGGGGTTCTGGTGGACAACAAGCTCAACACGAGTGAACAGTGTTCAAAGTGGCAAAGAAAGCCACCAGGATGCTGGGTTGCATGAACAAGGGCATCACCAGCAGAGATAAAGAAGTCATTGCTCCATTCTACTTAGTGCTTATCAGGCCACACCTGGAATACTGTGGTCAGTTTTGGTCCCTGCTATGCAAAAAAGATGTGGACAGGCTGGAGATGGTCCAGAGAAGGGCCATAAACATCATCAGGGGACTGATGGGAAGCTGCCGTATGAGGAAAGGCTGAGACAACGGGGTTTGTTCATCCTGGAGAAAAAGAAGGCTTAGGGCAGACCTTATCACCATGTTCCAGTATTTAAAGGCTAGCTACAAAGAAGTTGGAGAGTCCCTTTTTACAAGCAGTCACGTGAAAGAGATGAGGGGTAATGAATACAAGTTATTCCTGAAGACAGTTTGATTGAACACAAGAAGAAATTTTTTTTCACTGAAAACGATCAGCCAATGGATTCCTCAACACTGGACACTTTTAAGTTTCAGCTGGACAGGGTGCTGGGCCATCTTGTTGAGATGGTGCTTCTGCCAGGAAAGCCTGGACCAGATGATCTTTGACATCCCTTCCAACCTGGTACTCTGTGATTCTATGTTGCATATTTATGAATGGAAAGTCCATAGGGATGCCACAGATTATTTTAATACTCTCAGCTTTTAAATTGTAAATGTGACCAAATACATGCTGTCTCACCTTCCTACCAGTACTTTACCTCTTTAACCCAAGGTCTCAACCTTTTGTTCCTACGGCTCCTTTCACACAGCTCAGCACCCTGCTAAACACCGTTTTACAGCCTAGGCCACCACCACACATAGCTTTCCAAATCTGTGCTCACTTCACGCTATGCTTCCACCAAATCATATCTTTTTCTCAATCATGATGGTAAAGACTGCGCTCCATGTGTCTCTGGGCCAACCTGCTCACATATCCCCATCTGGAAAGGCACGTTTCAACATTGACTGAGTTCCTGAAGGTCCAGCTGAGCTTGCAAGTAGCAAGGACTAGAAACGGTATCTACAATAGGGAAAAGTTACCAAAGACCTGCTCCTGGCTGATGCAACGGTCCCTGGCTTCAGTGCCTGTTCACCTTATTCCCATCCTCACTGTGGTCTAACACAAGCTTCTTCCACACTTCAGAGAGCAACATGGAAAGGCAGATGGTTGGCTGGCAAGCTGCTCTTGAGCTGCTTGTGAAATCCCCTGGTTCACCAGCACCATCTGGCAGCTTCTGCCAGGTATCGTCTCGTATTCACATAACAAATGAATGAAGCTACTGTGTGGGGGGAGCACTCTGGGCACAATGACCTGTGTTCAGAATCATCACCCGCATGTCACACAGACTGGGAGCAAAAAGATGGGAGTGTCTTCTCTGCTATGCAGCATATAGAGAGAGCTGAACTAGCTTTCAATGTGCGAGTTCAGATCCCAGAAAACTTCTAGCTAGAGTAGTTTAAAGCTCAGCCCTGGTATCTTACTGGAAGCAGGGAGAGTTAGCCCATGCAGAGCTCTAGGGTGATGTGGCTTAACTAATTCCAGAAGTGAAGATTTCATTCAGAGCCAGCTTGGCTATCTCTGCAATGCACTACTCACGTCAGCGCTAGCATGACCCTGGCTGTAAAAGCCTCTCAAGTACACGGCTTCTGCTGCCTCTATTTGGAACTGCAGGCAGAAATAACTTGCAGGCTGGGGCCCTTACAAGCAAACAAGGAGCGGGACTTAGCCACTTGGTTTGTTCTGTCTCAGCATGAGCAGTGTCAAGTCCCTCAGACAGGTCTAAAGCTCTGTGAACTTTCTTCAGTCAGGATGTAAACAACAGACACATTTCACAATTCAAAGAAAGCATGTGATTTTAAAACAAAATGATTCAGTTTACTGCTAGTAACAGTAATACAAATCAATAAGTTCCTTTCAAACAATTCCTGCACTGCTGAGCTTTTTTCCTATTACAATAAACGTAATAGTACCTGCAGATACCCCTCATTTCTTACTCATTTTACAGGTGGAACTTTATACTACTTGAAACACTGATTGCACGTTATCTGTATGTCAAGACCTAACATTACTACTCTCTGTAGGAAATACTGATGATGGGAATGGAGGTCAGATCTGCAGGGGTTTGGAGCAATCTGCAGCATTACTCTGTTCAATCAAACCTCCGTGTCACCTTGCACCATTTTATCTTCCATATAAACCACATAAGTTATAGAAAAAAACATCTAAGGAATGCTTTAAAAATATTTCATTCAATTATTTGTGTATCATTTCCATCTTCTGACTGAAAGACTAACTACTAAGCACACAAGAGGAGGAGAAAAACTGAAACTAATCAATGTTCAGCCACCTCCACCACTGAGCAAAAATAGGTTTTCTAGGTCAAAAAAATGCCATAATTTTATGCTAATGACTCAGGCCCCTTCACAAAGAAAGTAAATAATTTGATTTCAATAAGTAGCCGTGAATCTCTCCTCCCCAAGACAAAATTCTCATTACCACCCTCGAACGGCTCGGAGATGCTGCACTTCGACAATGTGGCATTTTTATATATTGACAAGCTGCCACTAGGACTGAGAGTATCACCCCAGTGGGCTTCAGGCAGGAGGAGAGAGGAAACTGTAATGGGAAGATGCAGCTCGGGAGGTGAAACAGAGGTGTCTTATTCAATAAGGTGACTCCTGGTGAGTAACTCAGCAGTTTGAGTTGCCATGATAATGGATGGGTCTGCCACATGGTGGTACACTCAAGTGGAGTTTGAAGCACTTAGAGAAGGGGGTGAGCAGTTGCCACAGCTGCTTTTACACTCCATGGTTTGGGACTGTCACTGTGCTATTAGTCCCAGTAAATGAGGAATCTTAGATAAATAACAAACTATCACTACTTATCATAAAACTGACCTACAAGTATGACGACAGACACATAACATAAAAGCATATGTGGTTATTTTTACCTTGGCATGATTATAAATATCCACGCAGTTTTCTGTGTTAATGCTTTTTGCGCAAATGATCTCACAGTGCCGTTGTAAAGCTTCAAGCTGGAAAAATTTAGCAGCAGAGAGAAGCTAAAAAAAAGAAGCAAGAAAAAATTGTCAAAACTGCTGAGCGATACAGAATCAGAGCTTCCTTCTTACTGTTTCATTGTATTTTTTTCTCTGCCCCTGCTTCAGCATGAAAGTACTGACAAACAGTCAGAATGAGAAGATTGCTCAGTTGCTTCAACCCTTCGCTGTCCCCTCTTGATCACACTGTGGGAAGCTGTATATGGAGAAACCACCACGGGCTGCTCAGATCCGCGTGCGGAATGGTATAGGGTGGTGGGTGAGAGACAAAAAGGCAATGGCAGCTTGGAGTATCTTTTGTCACTCTGCAAGGAGGGGTCTGCAATTGCATCCCAGGAAAAGAAGGGTTTGGTTCAGCTGCTCCCCAAGCTCTGGCTGAAAAAGAGGGCTGGATGTGAGGCGGTCAGAAGAAGGGCCAGGACCAAAAGTACAGCGGAATTCAAATCAGATGATGACGACCACCCCGGGCAGTCTTAAAAACCTAAAGAGGCAATAAACCTCAAATCTGTCACCTCAGCAGGCTCAAGGAAATGGAGTCAGGTCTATACGCTCCTTGCTCTAGCTCATGAGCAGCAGTAAGGTCATGTCTGGGCCATGGGCACTGGAACACTGTCTGTCTCCATGTTACTCCAGGGAGTGGGTGCACAGAAGGATACAGCGCAAAGGTGGGAGCCAGCTTGGTGCGAGGCACTGCCTAGTTAGCACTCATGTTAGTGTCATGTGTCTGTATCGCTGCACCGCCACGGTTCTCCTGGACCAGGGCTCAAGCTGACCTCCCTCTTTGGCCCTGCATCCACTCTATGGATCTACTACCTGGACTGGCACTGCCTTGGGATCTCTGCACACCACTGTACACTTTGGGTATGAACTGAAGCCTGTGGGGTTAAAATGGCTTAAATTTTGAGTTCTCCAACTGATTTCAGTAGTACTAAGATCTCCCCTATTTCCACCTTTCTGTCCTTTTACATCAGGGAAAAGGAATTTCATTTTTTTGTCTTTCCATGGTAGGCCATTGCCTCTGGCTCCTTGTTCTGGCTTAGGAAGCAGGTTGGGGTTCTTCACTGCTTGACAGCTTGCTCTAACCCAGTCAGGTCTCTTAGGCCAAGCTGTTCAGATGTTCAGGTATTTATACAGCCCTTATCATCTAGGACTGCATAATAAAAAACTATCCTGTGAATCCCAAAAGGACTCTCATGCTGCTAGGTTGAAGCACTGGGGAACAAAACCTTGAAACTTCCATGACATTCTGACTTCTCCTGCACAGCCTGCTCAAGCTCTGCTTTAAGCCCATAAATAAATCCAAGTGCTGTAAATCTGCAGTGCTGATGTGATAGCAGCCAGCTGGCCCCAATTATGAGTTGCAGCAAAGATTTCTGTAGAGTATTTCTGGTGCTTCTTGTTCTCATATTTGTAATAAGGCAAGCTGCTAAATGCGGTTTTGAAAGATAAAGCCAAATCCTATTCCAGCTGCCTTTGTGGCTCAAGCAGTCACGTGCTGGTTTGTAATTACTTTAAACGGTGAGGAACCGTGGCCAGATCTCTTATCAACAGATCAATCAATCAGTCATACATTCTTGAGTCACAGAAGTTTTGAGATGTCACAAAAGTAGAGCAAGCAGCCAGCTGAACTGCAGCACAAGCTTTTTAACAGCCTAGGTGATAACACACACATCTCTATAAAGCCATTGCACTACCTAGTCTAAGACTCCTTATTTCAGACATTTGGGAGTTTCTTTCAAAACTATGAGTGAAATAGGAAATCAGTGATTCTCCCCTATAAAGCTCAGAAAGTCCAAGTGGGTATGCTTAGTTAAAAATCCACCACCTGTACTGGAGAGGGACAATTTCACTCCTGACCAGTTCCATCCTCTGGCTGACAGCACAGTTGGTTCAGATGTCCTTGTACCCCACAGAGTTGATTGGTCACTTGTACCCCACAGAAGAGTTGCTCCCAATTTTTGGTTAGCCGTACTTTGGTAAAAGTACAGATGACACACACAGATGCCCCAGACAACAGTGTCACAGGGACAGACTAAACAATGTAGGCAACAATAAACATCACAGTGCCAGACTATTATCTGTATACTGACAGTTACCAGCTGCTTAAGCAGCTCAGATTTTAGTATTTACTGTCCTGTATTCTTTTTGGCTGCTATAATTTGGTGATTGTAAACAGGAAAACTCCTTGAATGACTATCAAGAATTTGCTCAAATATCTCTTAGTTTTGTTTAGTTGGAGTTGTTAGACTGATGTTAGCTGGCAATGACAGCACACAGTGTTGGGAAAAGGGTGACTTAACAACCATATAGGCTAAGGATGTGTGGCTACACTGAAGACTCAGTCAGCAACAGTCGCTTTGGTTTGGCTTTTGCAAACAGGCCCAATGGCACTGGATGTTTTGCACGCTGTGAGAAAGGGGCAAAGAAGTCTCTGTATCAGGGAGCAGCTTAAGGCTTTATTCAGAACTGACAGTTACATGCTTGAAATTGAACTGAACTGTGACTCCAGTGGGATTTCTCTGATTGTTAAAGCCAGGTACATGCTCAAGAATTTTCCTGAGTGAGGAGCCAAACTGGATGCTTTTACGCTGCTGACACAGGGCTGGACACTTAAGCCTGAGCTAATAAACCAAAAGTAAGAGAGTGGCAGAGAGAAGCTGACCAGCCCAGCTGGAGCAGAGCACTCACCTACCAGGCTGAGACAGAGAGGATGGCATACCATGCTGCCGGGGCTTGCTTCCAGATTTTGGTAACACCAGTTTTGCATTTTCTGGAAGGAGCCTCTCAAAGTATCTAACTAGGTGTTTTTATTTCAGATACTTGCATGGCTTGAAGATCATATTTTTTTTACTCCTTCTCTGACAGCCAGTTTCACACTGGCAAAAGTCACCATAGTGGGTGACTGGCAGAGGAGGAGACTGAGTGTCTCCTGCAGGACTGCAGATAGCCTGGGCACTCTGGGTGAGTGCTGGCTCTTACAGGAGAGCTCATGTCTTGCCCAATGGCCACATGCCCTTGGGTGAATGATACACACATCACTTTGCATTGCTCCCACTGCAATTAAGATAAATGTCTCTTACCTCCATAATTTCATTATTTTTAATCAGGAGTGATTCTGCACCTCCATAATAAAGATACTGCATAACCAGCTGTAATAAAACAAAGGGAGTGTTTATAAAAAGCAATCCAAGACACCAGGGAACAGGGGGTGATGTAAAGGTTGTAGGAAAAACTCAAGGCTCTCCAACACCACCAAAGATTTGTAGATAAAACTGGCCTAAGCCTCCTGATTTCAAGACATATTTGTTTACTCTCTCTCTGCACAGTTCAATATTTCCTTCTCGCAGGTAGTCTAGCATCCCAACCCTCACTAGCCACACTGTCTGGACTTTCTGGTGATCTCCAAACAATTTGCAGCTAATTAATTAATTCTGAATTTTCAATGTATTTCCCATTATGTTCAGTACCTTATTGATTCAGGAAAATATAGCATATATAATGCCTGTTCCCTTATTCTTCCCCTGGTGATGGCATCATACCTTCACCTGGCTGTGTGTGGGCATTCACGGATGATGAAAAAGAGTGGGGGAGGCTTTGCCCTGTAAGATGAGCCAGCTCAGGTCCCTCTGCAGTGAGCTTCCAGCAACACTAAAGTTACTGTAGGCAGCCGTGAATTATCTGCAGTGGCAACAGGCAATACATGGAACTGCTCGAGCTCAGACTCAAGTAAAGGGAAGCGTATACATGGACATGCTACAGATATAGAAAAAGCAGGCTCTGAATTTTCACAGCAAAAAAATGATTGAACAATACTGCTAGGGAAGGGAATGAACGGTGTTTCTTCCAAGCCTGTCCATTAAATACAGAAGAGCCAACAAGAGAAAAAAGAAATAAGTGAAATGCATACTATTGTATCTTGTCGGGCAGGACATCTGCAATCAACAGCACTCTGCAGCTCCGGGCCTGAATGGAGATGAAGCCTGAGCTCATGAAACCACTGCTCTGAGCTACATCTTCACCAAATACATACATACTAATTTGGACAGAGTGCATATGATGTTCCTATTACATGTTCCGTTCAAATTCAATGTGAGAACTGACTTTACCTGAAAGATAGGGTACTTCACGTAGTTGATCTCAATACAAGTACTATCAGATGAGGGCTTGCTAGACAGCAATGCTTTAAACCTAAACAAAAAGGAGCAAGTTTGAAATACCAGCCCAATTATCTCTGTGGAAAAGTACGGCAAAGTGGAAGGACAGCATCAGCTCTTGCAAAAACAGTACACTGAAATGAATGGATGTATCACCCAGAAGCATCAAGATTTGGGCACTGACATAAAATAAAGTTCAAACCAAAAGGAAGAAGCCTCTCCTTTAGGAGATTTCAAATTGAAATTTCAGAAAAATGAATATCACAATAGAATAAAAAGTACATAGGAAATCCAGATTCTGTAATGATGCTACATGATCATTTAGGAACACTTGCAACATTTAAAAACCGCGTATCTTTTTTGAAGGAGATAAATTTTGGTCTATGTCCATTATGCTGCTTTAAAAAATGTTTTTGACCAAAATATTAAAACAACCACAGCAAGACTTTCTATGCTTCTGTGCAGGCTCAATACAATTGTGTAAGACGAGGCAGGAGAGAAAACGGGATAGGTTGCTGTTCTCTGATTATGAAAACCTGAAATTCAGACACAAGTTTGAGGAAAAAAACCACATTATAAGTTAAGTGCAGATTTATGTGAGGTATATACATATGCAGCAATCAATTTCTCAAAATCAGATATTCCCATTTGATCAAAAGGTGAAAATGGGAATGTGCTGTCAGAAACATCTGTCCTTATATGTGCTCTTTTTGATAATTCATCTGACCATATAGTGGTAGTGCAAAGCTTGGCTTATCTAGCAAGACCAGCATTTGCTGGATGGCAACCTTTTCCCTACCACGACTGCATCTTGTTAATTAAAATATGGGTAAAAATTGATTTACTTTTACTAGTGTCAAACTCAATTACAAACACAATTTAGTAGGTTTAAAGCTGAGTCTGGAATGTGTTTGTACCTCTACCAATAAGCTTTATAGCAAAATATCCATTTCTTAATTGAAGACAGGGTCAGATACTGTAGTTGCTTTATGCAGATCTCTTTGCTTGGTGCTGTGGGTTGGCAGCATGTCTAGCATCAATTCCCACATTGCTTGAACTACCCAAACCACACTTTATGTCCTTATATTAAATGTCCACATTTTGAAAAAAGCTCTTATGGAGGGTCAGCTAAATTTGTTTAAAAACACACCTTTCATTATAAAGCTGCAAGCAAATATGGTTTGTGAGCAACTTTAAAGATGGGATGAGCTGGATAACCCATGTCCAGCCTTCTGTGCACAGGGAACAGACTATAAATACTGCCTTTGGCTATAGTACAATAGTTTTATAGTTATTTAATTTTATTTAAAAAATGTCAAATGCTGCCCATGAATTATGTGATAGCAGTTTGTTTCTCCTGGAGACCGCCTACACCAATGGAAGGCAGGATTTAGCCACTCGTAGGATACATGATTATTAAGAATCAAAATATTAAGCTTCCTCTATGTTTAAGAGCTGGATGCAGCAACAAGCTCCATGCAAATGTGCCTCAGTGGAATGAAGTCAGATGCATGGCCAGAAGCACGGATCATTCAGTGAATGGGGATCTAGTGATGGGAGCATTTGCTAAATGTCCTGCAGATATACCAGAAACATGCCACTATGTTCTGCTTAGGAAAATCTTGAAGATTGGGTCACTAGCCCTCGAAGAATCTTAACAGCAGAAAATGCAAAACAAAACCACAAAATCAAATACTATTGTTGTTAAAGACCAGAAATATCTATATTTTACCTTGGTGATGCAGTAAATAGCAACACTCTATGTGCATAAAATGGTCTTCCTTCCACCAGAAATGTAACATCTGACATCTCTTTGTTATTAAGAAAATGGGGATCTAGAATGACAAAAAAAAACAAAACAAAAAACAAAACAAAAAACAAACAAACAAACAAAAAAAACTTTAGTTTGGAAGAAGTCATGAGCACACAGAATATTTTCCTTTTCTGAGAAAAGGAGACAACAATGTAAAAAGATATTGTTTTTAACGAGTAAATCCCATAAAGTAAAACCTATTTGGACAAAAGCCCCCTAGACAGCTATGTGGTTTGGACAAAGGGAATTCAAAGCTCTGAAGTCCACAATGACGTTTGCTGAGAGCCAAGTTGTCCCCACTGTGCAGAGCTGGCACAGCCCCCCAGCTCTGCTACTCCAAGCAAACTGCAGCTGAAGGGGTGCTGGAGGGCCCTACACTCACCTACACCCTATTACGCCCCTCTCCCTGTGTGGGGTTGTCTTCATGCTGAGGGGAAGAGGGTCCTCAAAAACCGCTCAGGTCTTCTCCCAGTCACACGGGAACAAGCTGGGCCCTGTCAGCAGGGCTGGGAGGGCTGTGCCACCGTGGCACCACCTGCAGCCAGCCATGCTGGTTTCAGACGTGGCCAGATGTTTGTCTCTGGGCCCCAGGCTGGGGTCCCAGCCTAATCAGCAACGCAGACAAATCTCTGCAGATTTATGGTCACACTGTAACACACCTGACGACCCTCCTGATTTCAGCGGGTGTTTCAGGTCAGGCTAAATATTACGTCCTTCCTTTTTCTAGGTCTGCTTTTCAAACTCGTTTTTCTCTGGCACATGACCCCTCCCCTGCCAAGCACCCAGCCAGCGTTGCAGACTTTCCACAGCTCTCCTTGGAGGACCAGCAAGTGTCTTCAAGTCACGCTTACCTAGGCGAGAGGTCTGCTTGCGCTTAATTTCAACGAGCTTTGGAATAGGGTAGGGTCCATAGCAATGAGTGAAAATGACAGAGAGCTGCTGGCTGATCACTTCATTCTAAGCAAAAGAAAACAAATACATGCAATGTAAGCTTTGTAGCAAAGTTGAGACCAGTGTGCAAAGGAGATGTTATGTTGTCCACACGACTTGCCTGTTTTGAAGCCAAAGAATGTGACTGCTGAAGCTTTATTAAAATTCAGATCTTAGGATTATCAGTTTTTGTTAGGAACTGCAATTCTCATTTACTTTGATTGCTATGTCTCTTGTAGGAATCAGTTAAAATGAAAAGTCCTTTCCTTGGACCAAAGGTCCTCCTTTTCTAAGAAACTCCATAGCTCCTGTCCCCTCCACAGAAACAAAGCTCCTTTACAAGAGCAATTTAATTTCATTTGCAAACCTAATGTAGTGGAAAATGACTTTTTGTCTCTCTAGAAAACGGTCATTTGGTCACATTTCAGAAACTCAGAGCTACAAAACAGATAAAGCTGCACAGCCCTCATGCATTTCTAAGCATAACAGTCTCACAGACACAGACACCCTCCCTTGCAGAGTGACAGAAGCATCACAGTATGCTACTGCATCTCCTTATTCAATCCCATAGGTTTCATTAAACTGCTCTTACACTGCTGGCAACAGCTTGGTGAAGTGCTGGGGTTAAACCCCCATCCCTGAATGAGGGTTGGCATAGGGATGATGTCCAAAACCAGGCAAGAAAGACCCTCCTGATTGATTTTCACCCAGGGTCTGGCCAGCCTTGGGTGGGAACTGATGAGGAGAGCACCAGCAGGTGCCCCTGCCTTCCACAGTAACTTGTAGGTGGGACAAGAGGCCACCTCTATAAGAGCTGACTCTGTTTGCAGTGGGGTTGGGAGGTCTGCTTATGCTGTGGATGTGCTGTGTGGGGATTGTAGTTATTGAAAGGGCTCCCTGAGTCTTCAGAGCAAGTGCAGCTCCCAGCACGGTGGGGCAAGATGATGAATCTCTCTCTGGGGAACTACTACATAATTGGACTCCTTGTCTGGCTGGTTCCACCTACCATGGTATGGTTCCTTCACCAGCCTGCTCCCTTCTTCACGTAATGTGTTGTGAGTGAGTGCATTAACTTATTCCTCCCTCCAGTGGTTGGGCAACTTGGATCTCTGGTGTATGACTTAAGAGTGGAGGAAGGACTTTGGTTGCTGGTTTGCCCATTACTGATAATATCCTTCCATGTTGGGCAAGTGGTGGTCAGCAGAAGACCTGGGCACCACTGTCCTAAGGAAGCCACCAGATGTTCAGAGAACCAGACCTGGTCCCTGGCCTTACCCATTTTTGACCAGACTCCAGGGGAAAGGTACCCACAGACCACTTTCCTAAGCAACTTGAGTATCTGTATGCCTAAGCTGCAAGGATAGTGAAAAGGACTCAGTGCTTAACTACCTAAGACACAGCCAAAAGCAGGATATAAAAGCTTTTGCAAATGTTACCCTAGTCTTTGCTGTTACCCGGAGCAGGTCTAGCGAGTTCAGTGGTGCCGTGTGGCATGATTCAAGGTGACATCTTTTAACTACCCTGTTGGTTAGTGATTCCCTTCCACACCAGCAAACTGTGGGAAGGTGAGGCACTTGGATATGAGAGGGTCCAAGGCCAAGGAAATAAGCAGGTGAAGGCAAAAAAAAAAAAAAAAATAATCCATGAGAAGTGTAGATGTTATACTAAAAATAACTCCAAGCTCATAGAGCAGAAATTGAAGCTTTCCTTTCTCTGAGCACAGTTTGCTCAATTCTAGCAGCAGTGCTTCTTAAATCCCACGAGGGAGGAGGAGGAGTGGCAGAGATCCTGTAATGACTCCCTTACTGCATCTAATCAAATGGGATGGGAAAGGGTAGAGCTGTGCTGTGCCCTCACAGGCACATGCTGATGTCAAAGGAAATTACACGCGCTCGCCTGCAGGCAGAAGTTGGCTCCTATTACTATGTCAGATGTAGCACTGAAAGAAATGCTAAGATAAGAGAAATACTGATCCTAAGAGACACCATTTAGCATGGTGCAGAGACCAGCCCTTAGAGAAGGGCTCACCACTGTGCCTCTGAGACAAGGAGGATGTGTCGCACCAGGAGCATCTCTCTCTTCAGCATCTTCCAGCTGGAGCTCTGCAAAGCACTTCACAAAGGGAATGAATCACAGGGCGAAGAGAAAAGGAAGATTTAAGGCCAGATTTAAAGAAGGAAGTGACTCAGCTGCCGAGGGGGCTGAGGGGGAGAGCTCTAGACAGACAGGGCAGAAAGAGCAATTGCTTTTCTTCTCGGAAGGGCTGTGCCAAAGCGCCACTGCCGCCTGAGTCAGGCAGGGAGGAATGTGTCTGGGGGAATGCTGATTACCAGCAGGGCAGCTCCCAGTTGGATCCTGCAGACACTAAGAAGTCAGTAAACACAACAGAGGATGGGGACAATTTTGCAGTTCAGAGCAGAGGGAAGCTTCTGGAGAGGAGAGGTGTAATTGGAAGCCCAACACTCACCTTTACCTGCAGTGAATAAAAGCAGAGTAACTGCACTAAAGAGAATAGCTACTGACAGCTCCCTCTTGAATCTGCTGGGGTGCAGATGTCTATGCCACCAAGGTTTTATTTAGTGAGTCTATGAACTCAGCAGTCCAAGCCACAGATGTGCCTGGGTGATAGCTTTTTAAAAAACCACACATACATCAATGAAGACAACACATCTCCTCCTTCAGTGGTGCCCTTGAGGAGACACTGATGGAAAAGCTGGAGGTCTCACTTACCAATTTGGGCTATGGCACTGTGTACCAGGACATCCAGGTGCTCCAAGACTGGGGAATAAGAGGCCAAATCTAGTCACACAGGTGGGAGAAGAGGATCCCTTCTCATAACTCCAGCCAACATGGTTAACGGGTTGTGCACACGGACAACCCCATGGGAGCCTGCCTACACATGTGAAGTGCTGCCAGCTCCTTGGGTCAGCACTGGGGCAAGAACCCTGTGGTGTGCAGATACAAGCCTATTATAAAGCTATCTTGCCAGTGACTGCCCACAAAACCTGTGAAAAACCTGGTGCACACCAAGCTCTAATCAGCTCAAGATGTGACACATTCACAACAGATGCTTAAAAACCCTGAAACAAAAAACAGAGATGGGACAGTGACAAAAGAGATCTTAAGATCAGCACATCAAAGAAAGCAGGGCCATCAGGCAGACAGTGGCTCGATGTATTGTGGAGCTTCAGAACTCCAGGACACTGATCTCATTTGGCAGAGAGGAGGTTGGAGACCTTTAGCTTCTGTCAGTAACATTAGATACTTACAACGCATGACACCAAAAGGCCAAGAAAAGTACTCGGCTAGAAAGCTGAAGCATGTGCTCATTCAGAGTCACCACTAACAAACAGCAAGTTTTCTCCCCAGGACACAGGGAAGGGAGTGGTGAGCTGTTAGAGCAGAGCGAGCTCACTTCCCACCCCACCCCACCCCACAAGCAGCCAGGCTAACAGGGCTGTGGCCCTGGATCTGCTCACCACAGAGCCTCTGTTGGCTTTCACCAATACACCAGGCAGAAAGGGACACCCCAGAGGAGAAAGAAAAGAAATGCTTTGTGACTGGATGGCTAGGGAAAAAAAATGGCTTTTTTTCTGGACTAGACTGAGCTGGGCTGCCTGTGAAGTCACCAGGAACAACTTGCCAGAGCCCACAAGCTGGGGCACCAGCATTGCTCTGGCAGAGAGGAGGACACCTCCAGCCTATTCAACCTCCCCCTTCCCACAGTGCCTACACTGGGAAGCTCAGAAGCCGCTCTGGTTACCACATCCAATTCATTTAAGCACTAAGCTGGATAATTCGTCCCTGTTTATCCTATCACTCTACTAGCTGACTGTGAAAGAGCAGCTGTACGAGCTCACTGCAGCAGTTGTGGGTGGCAATCTTAACACTGGAGGAGCGAACCAAAGTTTGTTTTCTTGTTACAGTTTGATGCTAGAAAACATTGTGCCAGGACGTGTGAGGCTGAGACGTGGAGCGAGGCCAGCTTCCTCTCAGACATGGGCGTGCATTCGCAGTCAAAGGGACCCGATGCACTTCTACTGTGGGAGGAGGAAGAAAGCTTGGCATAGGATATAATAAAAATATTTACCTAGCCATGGGGCCGTTTGCAGATAGGCAAGAGGGAACAGGGAACAACAGTGAATCTTCTGAGGGATAGGGTGCTTCCAGCAGAGTTGGTTGTTGAGCAAGCAGCTTTGCTTTGTAGATAGAAGCGGCCTCCTGACTTAAAAGCATTCCTCAGTAGAGATCTAAAGGAATTCCCCACTCCTGGTGAATGCACTTGAACTGCAAGGGGAATTCATAAATTCTTTTGAAGCAAAGCTGAAGGTTTTCAAGTTGCTGGAGCAGAGGTGACTAGTCAATTGATCTGAAAAGAGGTGAAGATCTGGGCGGGGAGTGCAGGGTTATTTCTTCCTGAATGTCCATCTGATGAGGGTCTGTGGCAGGATTCAGGAAAGGCTCCTCCAGATTTCAGCACATACCCTCGGAGAGCTTGCTCCATTCCAAGCTTACCCAGTTCAACCCAGCCTCATCATTCTGGGATGGGTCCTACACAAGGTACTGGACATGGCTGGGAAATACAAAGCCAGTTAACTCTCCAGTACTTGTGGAAGATATGTGTCATCTTGGTGGCTATGCTCCAAACTATCAAGGGCAAAACTTGAGTTTGATTCAGCAGTTAGACTAAGGTTTTGCTCTTCTCTGACCACACTTTGCTTCAGCTGTCTCTTCTTTATAGGCTCCCCTATTCCCACACCACAGCTTTCTGGACTGCCCAAAACTCACTGCTTAGTTCTCCTGACAGGCCTGTATATACTCCACCACCTTGATGTGGCTGCGTTCTACAGAGGTAACCAGTAAGGCTGCTCTTCTTTGCCTCCAGAATCCCAAGGAGTACTTTGGGTTTTCCTGCTATTGATGTCACCCTCACCAGCTTAGCCCCATTAAAACCCATGTAACCTAAGTGTGCCAGGCCCTCTGGCTAATTATCTCTACCACAAAGCTCCAAACCCAGAAACTCATCATATTAAGCAGAAAAGTCACACTTACTCTTCTTGGGTCAGTGTCTGCCCGTTAATACACATCTCTCCTCTCCAAGCAGAGAAATCACGCTGCTCAGGAAACAGGGGTGCTGGCAAAGGTATTTTCTCTCTCTCTGGGCCTGATGATGCTGCAACAATCCAGCTCTCTGCTTAATACAGAGCAGCAGAAGTGCTGCTTCCAGTCACCCATATCACATGTGGTCCCTGGCAGCTGTTCCAGCAGTGGCAGAGCCTCAGGATACCCCAAGCCCATTGAGGACTCATCCATGAGCTTCCTTCCATGATATGCTGGGATGCCCTTGAATTATTCCCCTGTTTTATGCTCCTCTCTTCCCAGAAAGAGCAGATAAAGAGTGAAGCAATGGAGGGGGCTCTTCGCAGTCCCCCCAGCCCTGAACACTCAAACTCTATGAGAGTTTCTTCACTGTCTCTCTGAAACTTTTCTATCCTTGCCTAGGTGTTTCTGCTATGGTCTTATAGCATAATTCATTTTTGCCAGCTGCCTAACTGACTACATGCCACTTTAGAGGCTCACTCCTAGATGATTAAGCAGCATACACGTAATTAATATTAGTCAGCAGCTGCAGAAGTAGGGAAGCCCCAGAAGTCGAAGATACAGTTAGAGATAGGGAACTGTGTAACAAGATGGGTTTTGTTAGTGGTGGGCTCAAGTCCTTCCACTGCAAATACAAACAGAAAAGAACTAGTCACAGGTAAGGCACAAACAGACCTTTCAGTTAGGCTCTGGGAAAGCTGCCAAGCCTCTCTTTCAAAAGGCTCTTTATATCACAGCTGTGCATTGTATGTAAAAAGCTCAGATCCCGGGGCACAGTCTAATCCCTCGGTGAGAGCCCAGAAAAGGGCAGGTGTCATATCCATGGCATTTATTTATTGTAAGTGAAGAAATGGCTCCTGCCTCTGGCAGGGAAACATTTTAGAAGGCAGACAGAGGGTAGAAAAAAAATCAAACCTGTGTTAGTAGGAAGCTGAATCTGTGTTATGAGAACACAGGACAGAGCTAACAGTCTGTTATTAACATGCTGCTTGGTACCTGGTGTTTCCATCTCACATGGAGAATGCACAACGTACATGTGTGGGTAACTTGTGTCCTGGTTACTCTGAACTGTTTAGACACAGAAGTACTACACATGAAAACAGGCAACGTTACAGATCGCTGCAATTACTTGGGAACAGTGAAACCTGCCTTATGAAATCACTCAAAGTCCCAACCAAAAGATCCATCACTGAGAGCAGGCTGGGCACTAGCTATCACACAGAAGGGCCTCAGCCTCTTCATGGAACTTATAAGCAGGCACTTTAGCATCCTGGAGGTCTTCAGGTTTATTTTTAGTGAAGTTTTTAGTGCATCTGTCTCCTCTGTGAAGAGTACACATTTTTCTTCAGTTAAAGTATATCAGTCATCAGCCAAAATATTCCATTTTCAGGTGTTAATGTTTTCAAGAAAGGTAAAATACTATGTAAAGAACAAATATTCTAATGAAACCTGTCATTATAGTAAAATTTCAGTTTTCTACTGAAAAGCAGTCTAAAGAGGAAGTAAAATTTCACCCAGCATAGGGAGGTTTTTCCTGATTTGTCTTCAGGTAAGAGAAGCATCCATAAGACTCTCCCAAGGGAGGGCTTTCCTCTAGGAACTGATCACGACCTGGTGCCTGTTCAAGCCCTGTACAGGCTTCACATTTCCCCTCTGCCCTTTCCTGCAGAGCAGGGTAATCTGGCCCCATAAAAGCTTCACTCAAGTCCATCTTAAATACTCATTTCAGCCCATCATGAAGCAAGGGACAAAAAGTGGAATTTTCTATCTCCTTCATCTTCCAGTGCCACCTTCTAGGTCACATGCAGACCTTGGGGGAAAGCTGATGTATGCTACCACTGCGACTGGACTTTGCAGAACAGCCATATGAGCTAAGTCTGTTGACATTCTCTGAGGAACCTCTTCCAATATTTGTTTTAGAGGAATTAAATTCAGAAAGACCACAGCAATAAAGAAACAGGATGCCCACCCCAAGTTTCAGCTTTTGAACATTTTGCTGCAACAGAGCAGGCAGGTGTTTTCAGTCTTTCCTGCTGGTTTCTGTTTGTTGGAGACATCAGAAATTTTTTTTCTGGGAATTACTGCATATGTGACAGAGGCTACATGCTGCTACTTCTGTAAAGATATATTAAAAAAACAAACAAACAAACTTCACCTACTAAGAAATTTTTGATTCCAAGTGGCTGAGTTACCGCTGTAAGAGTACTTTAGCTTTCAAACCACATAGGCTTGGTTTCTCAAGATACCCACATGCCCAAATCCTTTTTTGAATTTTAAAAACTGGTTACTGTTTTGAATTATTTGTTCTCAGTAACTGTCAATGCCAGACTGATAACATCCTGTGTACTCCTGTAGGGTTCTTCAGCTGCCTGTATGTGCATTGTACAGAGTTGGGAAACTCTGCAGGAACTTTAGATTTTGGAACACCTTTCCAAAGTAGTTTCCTGAACCCTTCAACAAGCCTGGCTGTACAGTGTGATCAACACCTCGCTAAAGGGCTAAATTTTAAAATAAACAACCTTGTCACTGACAGAAACTGATGGGAAGGATGAAGAGAAATCTGTAGAATGCAATTGAGGACTAGCATTGAAGGATGCTTCCCATGACTTTTCAAGCTGGACAATACACTAGCAGGAATACTCCTAGTCCTAAGCCAAGTTTTGCTGCTGTGAAGCGTGTTCAGTATCAGGTGCCTCAGCACGTTCGAACAATGAACGTGGGGACTACCACATGCACTTCTGTGATGCTTGCCTACAAAGGACCCAAAGTAATGGCAAATAGCAGCTCTCTACCCATACTAGTGGAGGGAAGAGAGAAAGTTGTAAGAGAGATTATATGGAATTAAAAGATTGTGTTTTTTTTCTCAAAAAACTAGGCCAAGGACAATGAGATGTAAATTGCTGCACTCAGAAAAAGCAACTCGATGTTACTGAATGAAGCTGGCTCATAACCTCATTCTACCAGCAGCGGTGCTGGCTCATTTGCATGGATGAAGCTGGGTGATTTTAATGCCAATTCAAGCTCACACTGAGCTTCAGAGTGGAAATCTAAACCAAATCTCCTGCAAAGGCCAGATGTGTTTAACTGCCAAGGTTGCGGTTTTGAGTCTCTCTCTTTTCAGGTTGTGGAAATGTCAAGATCAAACTGAAAGAGCTCTAGTATTTTTTCTGTACACAGAGGACAAAGAAACAACCTGCATGTTCAATACTTTATCCTCAAGAGAACCTCCCTGCAAAAATGGAAGACCTGACCTGTGAGCCCCACCTTGGGCACTACAGGCCTACAGATCTGGTTGCAGCCTCCATGTAGCTCTTTTAAAAGCCTCTATTTGGGGAGGCCCGATCTCTGAGCCATGGCCAGCCCTAAAGCATATCCACTCAGGCAAATATGGTCCTCTGACATGGGGCATGAGTACAATCCAGCTCAGAGACAGCCTCAGTCAAAGCAAACACCAACTTTGTCTGGAGGCAAATGAGAGCTTCCAGATAAAAGTTTGAGTGTTTCCCCAGGACACAAAGAGCACAACACAGATTCCAACAGGCAAAAACTCAGCTGCATTTCCCTATCCTTCTTCTGTAACAAGATCTCCTGTGTCATCTTAGCTTTGAGGGACTCAACTCTTCTCTATGCAGCAGCTGAAGTCTAGCTCAGGGCTACTCACTCTCTAAAGTGTCTCTCCAGCTTTTGTCTCACACAGCTCTGTCCAAACCACTTCTAGCAGGCTATGTTTGTGTGCTTGTCTGCCACAGAGATTCAATCCACCCCAGAACGGCAGCGCCTTATCCGGTGGCCCAAATCCACCACTGCAACACTGACACTTTTACTGCCAGAGCTTTCCCACTTTGAGTTTCACTTACTCTTAGGAAAGTGCCTTAAACTGAGCTCTCCCTGTCCTTTCCACTGATGCTACTCACTCTGGAGTACCACATCTCTGGCCTTTGGTTTGGTAATGATCCCAGCTCACTCTACAACAGCAGGAGCCATGGAGGGAGCGAGTCCAGAGTGATTCTCTGCCTGTTTCACAGCTTGCCTTGCCACCACGGAAGCACTGCCACTTCCCTGCTCTCCATCCAGTTCTCAGTGGTGCAGCTGATAAAGACATTTAAAAGCATGAAAGGAAATGAAAGTGCTCTGTCCCACTAGAAGCCACCAGGAGCTGGATATCGAACCTTCATTTGTGCTTTTGGAAGCCTTCCTCCAGGGCTTTCGTGCAGTAGTGAACTACTGATGTGCAATCTATTCCCTGTTCTTCCCCACTTATTTCACTGCTTGAAGAGAGGCAATAAGACTAGGGACTTCAGCAGTTTTGCCTGATTTGCCAAGTTTTGTTGCCATTCTGTGTTCCAGCCTCAAGACTTTCACAAATTTTATTTGTATTGCTATTGTCAGCATCCCAGCACATAGGTGGGATCAGAGTGCCACCCTGCAGAACATCAGCATCAGTGCTGGCTGATGGCTGAGCTCCCACATAAACCCTCACATCTGGACCCTTTATGAACAAGCCTTTTGAAAAACATCTATAGGACAAAAGGGATTCCTTGTATCTGATGGTGTTCAACTAGGTATTGGTTATATTTTCTTTAATCTTTTCATTTTTGTAGCATTTTGCATGGTCTGGGAACCTGCAGGAACATTTTGTCCCACAGTGCAAAGTAGAAAGTGGGGGCAGAAGACATACTTCCTACTCTGAAATCTGCCCTATGTTTCTATGAGACTTTTGGAGAATCTCTCTGGCCAAATTACTCAAATTATAAATTGCTGTCTGGCTTATCCAGGTTGTCACAGCTTCTGAGCCCAAGACTGTCACTCTATGAGGCACTGAAAATCTGTTTAATTACCTCAGTTTCCCTGTTTGTAAAGGGAGGATAAGACCTTCTTCCATGTCTCAACTCACTAGTATTTGTAAATTGTTCTGAGATTATGGGACAATTGGAACTATTTATAGTAATGCAAAATGCCATTTCTATTAGGTGCAAGTTGCCATGCAATTAAAATATATTGAACATCACAATATATGACAAGTGGGACATCTTGTTTTACATCAGCTAAGAAATGCTCAGTGGCTCTGTGCTTCCTAGATGGTTATTTTGTATTTCTTGCCCTGAAAAACTCATTAATGAAATGTACTGGGCCAGACTGTGATGCTTAGCATGAGTCGTAATCTCTCTGAAAGTTCCCAGCCAACAGGGAGAAGGATGTCCGTGTGGGCAGATCAAGTTCTTCTCCCCACAGCTCTACAAAATGCAGAGTTTTACAATTTGCTGTAAAAAAAAGGTGGGATGTGAACCACAGTTATGGCTCTTTTGCACCTCTTAAAGGAGATTTCCATTCTGTGGGTATACATAAAGAACTGCCCCTGCTCTTAGCATCTCAGGAGAAGGCCCTTTGAATCTCAGCTTTCCTCAGCTGCCTTCTACAGAGTGATCAGGGAGAACTTTTATTGGCTCATTCTCCTACAAATGAATTAATTTTGATCCCTTCCAAAGGGCTGCATAGAGCCTGTCCTTATTTCTCTCCGGGAGAGCTTTGCAAGAGGCCATTTGGACAGGACCAC
The DNA here is from genome assembly GCF_000691845.1 of Merops nubicus. NCBI lineage: Eukaryota > Metazoa > Chordata > Aves > Coraciiformes > Meropidae > Merops > Merops nubicus. Next base: position 43,566 of record NW_008614169.1, on the reverse strand, counting down.
TGCAATAATTCATGCCATGTGCAGACAATTTGTAAATTCTTACAGTGTCCCAGAATGATTCATCATTTTTCTAAGAACATGAAACAGTGTATGTGTGTGTGTTTGTGAATATGCATGCTTATGAAGAGTGAAGACAGGCAGCTCCCCTAGGCCCAGAGGCAGGAATAAAGATCAGCACATATTTCTTCTTTGTCATGTAAGGGTTTCTGTGATGCTCCAGTTGTTTTACCCCTCCATATTTTAGGTTTTAAGTGAACCCGAAGCAGAACGTAGCAGTCTTACTTGTTGCTAGGTCTCCTACAATACACTTTGGAAGATCCAGTCTAACATGTCCCAAAGGTATAATCCTATGCAAATAACTTATTGCAGTGATGATCATTGGCCTTGGCTTCAGCAACCCAGGAGAAGAGCAATTAAAGCCATCCCTCATTCTAGATTACAAGGCCTAAGCTTAATCTCCATTAAGTTTTCAATATGATTAGTTTTGTATCAGCTTTCAAACCAAGCACCTTGCTGGTCATTTCTAGATGAATATACATTAACCCAAGAGAGTTCAGAACAAGGAATCTACAAATTCTAGGACTTGGAACAATTTCCTAAAAGCTATCTTAAATATTCTCCATAAATACCCATGTAATACAAACTAATCCCAGAGGGAAGGCTCATGGGAGTGAAAATTAGAACAATTGCTGGAACAAATGTTCAGGATTTGCTTGGGAGTGCAGTCCAAGCCCTCTTTTGGATACAAGAAATAAAGCCATGTAGGCTTTCACTAGCTATACTAAGTCTGGAACCTCTGAGTACTGAGTGCCTATACCAGAACCTCTCCCTTTTTCACATTTAGGCTATTGCTGCAGGTGCTAAAAATTACTTGCTCCTTGCTGTTACATGTACAGTTGGTAAGAAATGCTCCTTACTTCCCAGTTAAACAATCAGAAGATCATACCAACACGCATTGTGACACATAAGAAAAAGAAAAGCAAAAAAATCCTTTTGTTGCTTTTCATCACCGAAATGATTTTCTGGTAACAGTAAAGTTGACCATGCATTCCTTGGGAGCACGTGACTGTCTGGAGGGCCAAGAGAGAAGAGACTGTTGGTTATAACACGTTTTGAAAGGAAGCATCCATCCTTCACTAGGTAAAACATTTTCCCCTCCTTGCATGCCCCACGGTCATTCCCTTTGCTATTATACTTGAATAGCCAATGGTACCTCCTTCAAAAGGTTTTGTTATTCTGATTTGTCTGGCTAAGAAAATGTCAGCTGCAAGAATAAACCTGGGGAGGCTGCAAGTACAAACACTTATACAAAAGATTTAAAAAACTTATCCTGTTCTGTGCTTGTAGAAGCCAGACTTCACACAAGTTTAAGAGTCCAAATCTCTCATGAAGGGAAGAGAAAGTCATGTAAGAGGTTAAAGAAATCCAAAGCAAACATTAGTATTAGCTTCACTGTATGGTCCTGTAAAACAAGCTGGGTAAAATTAATTTTTGGGTTGGTTTGGCTATCAACATCTCTTGCAGCAACCCTTTTGACTTTAATTTCACCACTGTGCATCAGCTTCTCTTGACTCTTCAGCTTTTTGTTAGCATCAGTATTACGCTGTTCTAGCAGGAGATGTGAATAGCTTGTGTGTTTTTAACCCATGCTCCCACAGTGAAAAAACCCTGAGATACACAACACAAATAATAATAATACTCCTATACAGTCTAAACAAGCTTGGGACAGCTGTGCAAAAACCATATCACAAGCTTTGTTTCTTATGGGGTTGGAAAGAGGCTGATTTCTTAAAAACACACAATTTATCCTACCTTGCTGGCTTTCAGTATCTCAAACATCAGAGGCAACCCTTGTGTGATGAGCTCCTCTGTATACTCCTCTTCCTGAATGGACTTGAATTCCTTCAGCAAGCACTGGATGAGGGGTCGCCTGTGCTGCTGGAAGGACGTGCGCAAGGACTCCAGCCATGTGTGCAGCGTCCAGGGAACACCTATGGATGCAGGATAGAGCTCATATTCCCAACTTCAGACAAGGATGTTGTTCTTCTGCTTTTTTTATGTTTACTTACGTTAAGATTTTAAGCAAAAGCTGCCAAATAACCCCAGAAATAAAACTGCTATTTATCCCCAGTTGAGAAGGCTGATAGTTATCAGGACATCCCAGACCTAATGTACAGAGGATTTCCTCCAAATACTAAGACAGACTGTGGTCTCTCTGCTCATCTAGCCTTCAGCTTCTCTGCTGAGACTGCCAATTTGTGGTAATTGCTGTGGAGCTCTGTGATACAAAAGCCATTTGGAAACTAGATTTACACTAGCTCATTTGTTTGAATGCAGCCCTGGAGAGACATTAAATGGTAAAAAACCCGACTTTGGTCACTACCCACCTGGATTCAAAGTGGTGGTCTTCAGATTAAAACTTTCTTTAAGCACTACCCCATGTCCTCTCCTGATGATTACTATTTTCCCTAAACAGCACTGGGCAAGTGAAGCAGATCAGCCTTTTCAAGTAGTGTGTCCTGGCAGAACCACTCTCCAGGAACTTAAAGGCAACCGCTCCCATGCACTGAGTGAGAAAGCACATGGAGCTAATGTACCTCTGCAGGCATTAGGCTGGATGTGACCTAGTTTCTGCTCTTGCAGAACAGAGTGGGAGGAAATGCAAGCCTGGTGTTTGGCTGTAAAAGGTTTTTCCTTCCATTTCAGCAAATGTCCAGCACCTGGAAAGCAGCTCCATCGCTTTCCTCTCATTCATCACCAGGTCTTTGCCTGCTCAGCCCTCTCGCTGAGCCACCGCTCAGATCACTGCACACGCCATATGCCCCCAGGGCTGCAGCACCCACCAGACCAAGGCATGTTGGGCATGTGGGGTCCCTCTCTCTAAATGCAGATCAAGGAGGATGGTAAATACACAGTCCAGACTGATTCCCCTCCACATTATGCAACCACTCTCCCCATGGGCAGAAGCCAGTTCCCAGCAGGCTGGTATGATGTTCAAGCCCTGCATTGGAAGAGCTGGCACACCAACTTGCCCGTTCCATGCTCCTGCCCTCAGAGGCTCACAAACCTCAGAAAATACAGATGTTTTAATGGTATACTGCTTCATGGCAGAGTGTAGAGTTGGAGGTGGTCCACAGCAGCAAAAAGTTGCCACAGAGCCTTACCTCATGCTCTGCCACGCAGATTGCTGCTGGTGGAAACCACTCCATCCTGCAGAAAAGCACCAGTGGCCCCAGAACAGGGTGCACTGCAGAGCTGAAATGGGCCGGGACCCCACCAGATCCCCCATCGCCTTCTGCTTCCACAAGAGTTGAGGAAGGTGCAACTGCGGTCAGTTTAAACAACAGCACCTCTCTCAGGAAGGGAGATGCGTCTCTTAGAGCGGCCCCCTCCCCGCAGGGAGAGGAGAGCGGGCGGCAGGACTGACCTATGCTCCGTATGTCGATGGTGACGTCGACGTAGCCGTGCTCGGCGCTGTGGTACATGGCCTCCTTCAGGGCTTTCAGCTTGGCCTTGCTGTTGCGGCTGGCGCAGAGCGGAGCCGCTCCCGCGTCAGGCAGGTCTGTCCCTTCGGCCAGGATCTCCTCCAGCGACAGGATATCGCTCTTCTCCTTCTCTGGCTGTGCGAGCAGCTTACGAAAGACATTCCTGTCAATCACAGGACGACAGGGAGAGGGAGGGGGAAAGAGAAGGCAGGAGAGCCGAGTCAGCAGCTTGGCTTTCTTTGTGCCCAGGATACCTGCTGCGATGGGGCAAATTAGGACACCTATAAAGGAAATGACTCCAACTAAGGGCAGGACTGGCTGAGAGCAGTCCCAAGGCAAGCACCACTCCTACTAGCCCACCTGCACCACCCGAGCCACATCTGCAAGATGCTGCTGTCGTGACAGGAACCATACAGATTCACACGAGTAGCAGCATCTCATGGGAACAGAGACCCATGAGCTCAACGTGACTCAAGACTTCTTCCTACAAACAGGGAAGGCTGAGGTGCCTCCAGACAAGCTCTCAAGACTTTCAGCAAGAAGGCCACTTGAGAGGGGAACTGCTTGAAGCTGCTGAAAACACCACCACTTAATTAACACTCAAAGCAGTCTGGGAAAGCTGGAGCAACTAGACATTCAACAAGGCCAGTCAGGGCAGGTTTGAGCACATCTGGGACTGCTCTACAAAGCCACTGATTTGGTTGGACCATCAAATAGCAAAGCCCAAACTCAGAGACTTAGTGCTCTCAAGTTTGTACCAGTGTAACCTCAACAGAGTTGCTCTCAGTTTTGCAGCTGTGAGAATAGAAAGCAGGCTAGCTCCCATACTCCAGTGTCCTCCCTGCACCCGCTCAGACTCTGGTATGGGGTGGCAGCAGGGCATGGCACGTCTCAGGCAAATTTGCAGCAGAAAGGGAAGGAGGAGGGAGTTTGCACGAGTGGTGCACAGGTAGGAACATAAGAGCCAGGATCTGCAACACACACAGCCAGCAGCCAAGCCAAAGAGAGCCCCAGGCCCTCCTTGGGCACGTGGCTCTCACTCACGCCAGCTGGCAGTGAGGCCAAAGCACTGAACATAAGACTTTGATAACCAAATTGTCCTCTCTGCCCCAGGGATCCTTCTCAGGCCTCAGATGGGCAGGACAGTGCAAACCTGCTCTGACGTGCCATTAGCATGTTGTTAGACTGGCAGCTTGTCTCTAAGCAAACAGACGGTAGGTACTGTCTCTAACCTGTATCTATGTTCCTCTGGATGGCTACAATCAGAAAAGTAGGAACGTGAAGATCATAATACTAATCCACTGCAGTCATCTCCTGAGCGTTGCAAGATCATGCATGTCAGGTGCTCATTTCATTACTTCTTTTTTAAAAATTTGCAGCACACATACAGTAGTAAGACACACAGGACTTTACAGTAAACAGATGCAGAAACTCTATTCAACAAAAATTAAGGCTGCAGTAGTACAGATGTGATTCGCTCAAACTTGAGCAATGTGTCAAGAAATTCAGAAGGAATGGCTTTGGCATTCCTTTCTGCTGTCACATCAGCTGCCATTTAACAACCAATGCATTGCGACACACCACAAAGAGTCCCCTTCCTTTTCTTTAAAATCAGGATATCAAAAAGCAGCTTCTACCACCGTCTACATTCACATGCTAGTAAAAAGCCTTACATCTCTGCTCAGCTGGTGGCATGTTCAATCGTTCATGCAGAACTTTCACCCATCTGCTCAAACCAGATGCCCAGGAAAAAAGTAAGCACTCGAAGGATGCCACTAGACTTGTTCCCACTCTACCTGTGTCCATGTGCAGCAGCCTGACTGAAAGAGTTCATGTCACCTTGTGGAGTCATGGAAATGCCATTCCTGTACATTGTTCCTATCATGGGGTCAGCTCCTCGCTCCAACAGCAAACTGACCAGTTCAAAATTTCCTGCAAGTCAAGACATGCATTTTTACTGTTTTTAAAAAATCCAGTATTTGCTCACCTAAGCCACAGATCCTGAGTGAAGAATTTATTACAGTGGGAGGAGAAAGTCCTTACCAGCAGCTGCTGCCAACTGTAAAGGAGTTTCAGAGTAATTTTCCTCTCCATGCTCCAAGGAACCTTCTACCTTTGCTCCAGCATCCAGCAACAGCTAGAAAGAAAATTCACCATTTAGAGCAGCTGGGGGTATCACAGTCTTCAGAGTCCACGAGCAGTGACAAATGAGAGTCTAATGCTTCTTGTTATCTGCAAACCAGATACGATGGAGACAAGTGACATGCAGATTCTGTCTATTGTTTCACAGAGGCAAATTGATTCCTTTTTTCGCTCATTTTATGCTGCCAGACACTAGGAGTACTAGTGTCCAACTTCAGAGCCAAAAAAGTGTAACCCAGTCTTTCTGGATAGGAAATGGGGCAAGGCCAGTGCTAGGAAGTAATGCGCTGAAGATGGAAGTACTGAAAATTGGCTGCACAAGAATCCTTCCTTCATGGTCTTCTAGAAGCCCAGCACCATCCTAAAATAAATCAGACTTCGATTGCCTCCATGTTTTATATAAAGACATGGCCAGAAGAAAGGCAATTCTTAAGAACTAATTGCAGCAATGAGTCCAAAAGCTGTGATCTCCATTGGGGACACTTCCACGTAAAGAGCAACAATGCCAAAAACAAAAGTGTCCAAGGAGAGCAGGATGGAGTCTGTGCTCCAGCCCTCTCTTGGCCATTTCTGTTTTCAGGCCTTAATGAAGTGTGCCATAGACCCAGCTGTTTTGAAGAACAAGCTTTCTCAACTTTTGAGACGCCAAAGCACAGAACCAGCATATCGCACACGACACCTTGATAGGGTAAGGAGACCAAGTGCATCTCCCCCCTGGGAGCAGCACAGGGAGTTGCCTGTTGTCCAACTCTCCCCCATCAAGGCAGCAGTTTTGTGTTTGCTAGAGTATTATAGTGTAAGAAAGTGTAATGAATGGATAAACACATAAAACAAGTGGTCAGGAAGGAGCACAAGGAGTTGTCAGACTTTTTTTGGTGCAACTTTGCTTTAAAATTGTCCTATTTAAACCTCATATTGGTTAAGGTTTGGACACCATATTCTCTACGTAACAGGTCTATTATATATCAGTACACTCTAGAAGAAGCAGAAGTAACCAATATGAGTATGACAAGAGGATATTGGATTGAGATGGATGTAATTAGAACTGAAAAGGAGAAACAAAAGAATGAGATGCAGGTAGGGAAATACAATAATACCTGAACTACAGGAATATGTCCATGCAACACAGCAAATGTCAGAGCTGTCCAATGGCGGGTCTCAGGGTGGACGGATGGGTATTTATGAGCAGTACTGACAACCTACAAACAAATTAAAGTTATTTTTTTAAAGAGCTATACGTAGTAAAATTCAGCCTGCCTGAAAGCCAGGCACGTGAGGGGAGTAAGTGAAACAGAAAACCTGGGAAAAGTGCTTTATAAAACGATTGGCTTCTTTTTTTTTTTTCCTGCAAAAATTTTCTCAGTATTAAATCTGGTTTTGCCGATTTGACAGCTTGAATAGAGTTCATACCAAATGAAGTCTTTTTACCAACTACTGTAGCTCCATCTAAACCACTGGCCACCAGATACTTTTGCACAAGGTCAAAACATCCACAGCTGGTTACAGCAGCACACATCGGGGATGCAGGGACAGATCAGGACTCTAAGAGCTAAAGGACTGCTCCTGCTGACTTCTGTGGACTGTGTATTAACAGCATCAGGTCTCGGGATTGCTCCAGGCCCCAAGAAATTCTTTCCACATAAATCAGTATGACTTATGTCACTGCCGTCACGGAAGACATATCACAATCCCTAACCTAGAGTTCATAGACATGCTTCCAGGCTCCTCTTCTGCCACCAGAGGCAAAAAGACAGCTGAGAAGTGATGGTATGTGAGTGGCACTTGAGAAATGTGTTAAGAAAACTCCTTTTTAGTGCCTTCTCCTGACTGAGTTAAAAGAGCAGGGTGGTGACAGTTAAAAGAGATGCAAACTATACCCTTAGAAAACAAAACGGTATTTTTCACATTGCTCCTTCCATTTTATATGCTTTAGTGCCTGGTGCCTCTAATGTAGACGCTGGGGAAGATGAATAACCACTCCTTGCTTCAGTTTCCCTGTCTTACAGATGGGGGTATTAATATTGATGAGATTCACGGAGATGGTAAAATCTAATGAATGTTTGCAATCCGAGACTGCACACTCAGATGGAGTGTGACACTAAAATTCAAAATCTTATTATTGATCTGCAGAGGAGGACTAAAATCAGAGTAAAAGATGCACCATCTCTCTGTATCATCAGCCAGCCATGATTTCACTACCTTGTCTCCAAGTACTTTTATCCATGTAGAGGAGCAGGGGCAGTTATTAAATGCTCAGCTGCATTAGCAGCTTGCATTTCCAAGCATCACATGCAGCATTTTGCTAGAAGCACACAACCAGGTCCTCAGTCCCAAGGATGGGGAGGAGGGCAAAATCTGAAGAGCCCTTGCAGATCCCACAGCTTGCCAGAAGAGCAGATCTGCACCAGCACCTGGCTGTTATTGCCCAGATTTGCCAAAGAGAGAGCTCAAAGTGCAACAGGAGAAGTGTGCTGGCCTCTGAGCAAAGGCACGGGGCTCCTTTGGGTCTGGGTTTGCTCAGAAGGAAGAGGATCTATGAAGCAGCTCAAGCCTTGGGGTTTAGGGTGGGGAGCAAGAGCAGCTGAGGGTGAGGATGGGCAGGATCATGCTTCAGTGAATGCATCTAGGTCCTCCTCAAGCACAAATTCTCACCACTGTTTGGGGCAGCCAACAGCAGGTGGTAAAGAAAATTAAGTCTTTCTAACTCCTTTGCTCCTTTTTTTTTTCTTAGCACTCTTTCACGTCAACATGGTGTTTGCACAAGACCTGTGGTTGATCAGGCTTCTAAGGCCTCAGCTGAGATTTGTTGAGCAGCTACAGGCCCCACTGACTTGAGAGTGAATTGCAGCTTCTTAATACATCTGGAAGTGAGTCCATTTTTGTTAAAGATGGGCAATCAAAAAGGGAGGCATCCAGCATCTGAGGCTACTTTTGGAAACATATATATATATATATAACTTATTTGCAAAGTAAAAAGGGGAAAATGATGCAGGCACCTGACAGAGTATTTATTTTTGTTCATGGTTGATTCGTCCTTTTTTTCCCCATAATTGCCCACTTTGCACAGTTGGTTGTGGTGTGCACAAATCATCTTATAATTGCACACCATAATTATTCACAGCTCTTGTCCCAAAGTGTTTTCATTTGATTTTAGAGCAAACACTCTACAGAAATGAATCAGAGAGGTTCACATCCCTCACTGGAGCTGTTCTCTACGATGTCAGCAGTTTCAGGAAGACAAAACTGTTCAAATTTGCATTTGGTTCGGGTCTGGAAGATTACTGGAGCAACTGGGAGGACTGATCTTCATGAAAAATTGTCCCAGGAATCAAATGATGCCATCTCACCTCTAAGTCATAGGCAGGGTTGAAGGAGAGATCAGTCTCCATGCCCATCCAGTCTTTGGTGTGCCTACCGAGAGTGCTAATAAGGGTTCAGCTATTCAATTATTGCCAGCTCTTGAGGGTGGTGTGCTTGAATTTGAGGAACTGAAATCATCAGCTGATTTCACAGAAGCCACCAAACAGCAATCAGATAGTAACAACTATCAGTCTCTTACAGGTGACATCCATTTCTACTTTTAAATTAGATTTTTTAGAAGTGCAAAACGGCTGGCTGAAAGCAGTGACTATAATTTATCAGCTTGCTCAAATCCAAACAGAACAGATGGAACACAGATAAGTGAAGCAGACAGCTTAATTTACTCATGACCTCAACAAATTGAAACTAGAATAATTAACACATAATTCTTCCATGGATTTTCAAAGGGCTTTTTAAAAATGTACACACCTGCATTGCACAGTCAGACCACACTCTGTGTGCTGGACAGATTGTGCAAGTTTGTGATGTGCATTCATCAAAGAGACATTTATATTCTGGAAGCTTCAAGCTCCTCATCCAATAATTTTTTTTTGTCTGAAGCACTTTGTAAAACAAAACAGTGGAACCGACATTGCACTTGTGTGCTGGGCATACTTAGCTGGGACATCCTACTACATAGAAATTCTTGAGCTTTGGCAGGTTATCAGATGGGTATATTTCTTTTATCCTCTTCATTTTAACTCAGCTGAGATTCAGAGAGTCCTTCCAATGTCAGAGCTGTGCTCTGTGCTAGTGCTAATGCCTGTATTCATTTGCAGTGTGCAAACACAACTACATGCGTATTACCTGCGGGGCAAGGCCGATGACCTGACCCCTTCTGTGCAGTGAATCCCAGAGTTAATCTAATGCAGCTTGATTTCACTATTCATTTCAAGTGGTGCTGTGCAGGATAAGACAAATTTATTTTTCTTTTTAATTCTTGGGATTTTCCCTCCACTACAGTTTCAGGGGAAAGTTTAAGATGTAAACAAATAACAAAACAAAGATACAACCAACAAAAAGTCCTCACCTCAGCATTCAGATCTGCTCCAGCATCTAGCAGCATCTGCACCATAGCCTCATCACCCCTGACACAAGCATACATCAGTGGAGTCATGCCCTATTCATGTTTTGGAGTTAAAAAACAAAGGAATTGACAAATTTAACATAGAACTCTCTTTGATTTTTTAAAAACAATTATTTAAATATATATCATCAAGTCTAACAGTATGTTTTTAACGAAAGCCATTACCTCTGTTACAGACATGCCCTCCAGACTACCAAAAGCTAACCTTTTTGTAAAATTTCCATTTTTGTTGTCACTTCTGTTGACTGGGGTTTTTTTTGTTGTTATTGTTATCCTCAGCATGGTGAGTGAAATTAGGCTTGTCAGCCTCACCTCCACCTTCATATACTAAACTGATTATTTTTACCTTCGGAGCACCACCAGAAAAATGTTTTTATCAAAGCAATTGTATTTCGACCGGTATTTTAAAGAGACAATAATTCTGTTTGGTTTTCTATGAACACCATTTCATAAAATCTAACTTTTTAGTTACTGAAAGAGCCTTTAAAATATCCCAAGGCTCTAACATAGGTTAGATTCAGGCACAGCTTTTTCAATGTGGATACCATAAGGGGCTGGAAATGTAAAGGGTTTGCATAGCACTCTCTAAGAAACAAGGACTTAATTTTAAATGAACTGCCAGGCAGCACTGTTGCAAGTTGCTGGCTCTAGGAAATCATGGCTCTGTTTGGGGGAAAAATAGATTAACTGACCCTTCACTACAGAACCACTACAATGCAATTTGTATTAATCTGAAATACCTGCTGCGGCTGATCACCATTTCCCTTAAGATTACTACAGCCACAGCAATACTTACAAGTCCAGATGAAACCATGAAAAAACCAAATCATTAAATCTAACATAAACTATAACAGAAAAAGCTGCTTATTAAATACAGTAGCGGGTGTTGATCAACAGCCACCACTTGTTTTGCAGTAAATCTACCACAGCACGCAGCTACCTCTGATGCATGTTTACAGCCTGCCTTGAGGTCTCCTCTTAAATTTGCCATCAGACAATAGCCCGTTTGCTGTTAAACCTGAGTGCTCCTGTGAAGTTATTTTCAGAGAAACTGGAGGTGCCCAGCATGGCCACACAGAGCCATGACAGCACTCTTCCTAGCAAGAGCCCAGCACCAATTTTTTTTTTCTGAACTACCTACCCCATTTTTCCTGTTTGCATGCAGGGCTAAAGATAGTGAGAGCTTATATATGGAAGGGCTGCTCTTGTAGAGAAAATAGGGAAAAATTAAGGTTTGTCCCTGCAAGGTACTTGGATCCCTCCTGAAACACATTGAGCACTTCACAGGATCAAATCTGCAGTGTACTTATGAAGATACAGAGTAAGGGAATAGGCATTTGGGGCCTCATGCCATTATTAAGAAAAAACAAGTTCACCCCAGGCAAGGAGAGTTCTTGGGTGACTTGAAGTTACCTGCAAAGAGAATCTGAAACTATTTCAGCTACACTCAGCAGTAAAACATTTCCTTCAGAAGTCAATAAACACTACAGGAACAAACAGGACTATGAGGCTTACAAAAAATTGTGTTTGAGCCTTGCAACACAGGGATGGGATGGCAGCTTAAAATTAAATGCATGTTCCTTCAACTATTTTTTCAATTTCTGTAAGTGGTGTCATTTGATAATTAAATCAAGCATTTAGCACAAGGAGTCTAATCAGATCTGACAAAAAGGATTGGAAAAGCTGGTCCTGGGGCTCCCCTCCAGCAAGAGGCAACGTTTGGGCAGCCACAGCAAAGAACCCCACAGCAGGGCCTGGAGCACAATGTCCTCCTGGGGACCAAGGGGGGTAATTTGTCCCTGCTGAAGCTGAAGAATGACCTACGACTGACTACAAGGGGCCCAGAATGTAATGCTGCAGTAGCAGGGTTTTTTAAAGAGTTAATGAGGTTTCTAATTTCCCTTGTACTCCCTGTGGCTTTTGCCTCTGCCAGTCCCCCCTAGGCTTGCTCTGCAGCTCAGCCTTGCGCTGCAGCATCACTTAGCCCCCCTCTCTTTGCACGTGGGAGGAATGGATTTTTAATGAGTCCATCATTAATGTTCAACACACACAGAAGAACATGGTAACAACGTATACAATCAATGCAAAAGGCATGTGGCTTTTGGCAAAACGAAAAACCACTCTATTTCTTTCAGGCTTGTATCACTTAGGGCTCCGTCCTGCAAAATATGGGATCCTACATGTGGGATATTTGATCCAGTGAAGTATTTAAGCCCAGACTTAACTTTCACTCGAACAGGATGTAAGCATGTATTCAGAGTTAATCATACGATTAGGTACTTTGAATCAAGCCAGAGTGTTCCCAGGTTTCACCCTGGAGGACAGAGGAAATACACTATGGAAAGTTTCCAGGTTCAGACTAACTTAAAATAATAATAAAAGTATAATGTATGTACCTTGGCATGAGCAGTCTGTTTTTTTTCTTTTTGTCAGGGAGCACTGCCATCTTCTAAAGCTTTCCTCAAAGGATCCACAATATTGACTCAGACTGAAGCTACTGAACAGCAATGTAACTCACATTCCTGGAGCAGCTTTCATCTCAGAAGACCTAAACCCACTAACTGTACAGCTCCTGTCCCAGGTGACAACCTCAGGGTCCTGCCTCCTGCCAATGAGGATGCCCCAGCTCTGCGAACGTGCAACGATATTTTCATTAGGGGCACCAGGAAATTCAAAGGACTCTATTTCAAAAGTAAACAGTAGCATCCATGGCCATGAAAGGGGAAACCACCTTGCTGAGCATCACAGTCCAATAGGTTGCTGCTGGTAGGTAGCTGCAGAAGCAGGTTTATCCTTGGACATAACCACCAGCTACCAATGGTCTTTGGCCAATGGTCAACTACAAAGACCAACGGAGGGGTAATGCTGCAGAGATACTTTCACACCTGGAAGGTCAGTTCAAATTGGACTGAAGTTGAAGAGTGCCAGCAATTAATTTTGCTGAGGGTTTGGTGGGGCAACCAAAAGGCATTGCAGATCCCAGAGCAGTGTTCAGTGGGAGGATGTTCACCTCACAAAGCCCTGCCCCACACCAGTGTTCATGGCACTGAAACAGCTTTAAGTATTCAGATTGATGCTAAGCTTTCTTGGGATCTTCTTCTGCCTTCACTCAACTCAGTTCACTGTTACGATTTCAGGGGATGCGTTCACCCTCATGCTGAGTTGCGTCAGTATCAATGAATCAGTATAACTCAAAAAGTCCAAAAATTACATAGATGTTCACCTGGCAATGCTTTAATTCAATGCAAAGTGATACAGAGAAAGTACTAAGGTCCTGTCTACGTTTAACTGAAAGCTGGGGTTTGGTTTTTGTGATAAGCAGACAAAACTCTTTTCTTTCACAGTTACTTTTATACGTTTCTGTCTCATTACCTGTTCACTCATGCTGTTAATCCCATCAGGCCCCAGCAAAGATATGGCTTGTTTAACCAGATCCGTTCGGCCGCAGTTGAGCATCCGGAAACCCAGGTCCTGCTTGAACTTCGCTTCGGTGGCCACTGCATCCAGCTTCCGAGAGGCACAAAAACAGTCGTCGATTCTGTGGACATGAGAAACAGATTCCCTCAGAGGACAAACAGAGGATAGACCTTGCTGTCCCTATGAAAATAATGCTTTGCCCTATCTTTGAAGGATGTAGGTCATGCACGCACTCAGTCTCCTTTGACCTGTTTGTTTGAGGGAAGTGCTGAATGGGAAATGCTAATGCAAGCTAATGGAGAATGCCCTTGCTCTATCTTTTATGGGACAAGTAACACATTTTATAAAAAGCTGGGGAAAAAAAGCACAGTTTTCACTTGATTTTGTTTCCCTGTTTAAGCAATGCACAACCATTTTCACTGTAAGTTTTCTCTCTGCATGGCGAGGTTATCTCATACCCCGATCTCTGAAAAGTTTCAGTTGCTTCAGTAAGCTTTGAACTTACATCAAATGGATGTATAATCATTCAAAGAGAAAATAATGTCACTCCAAAGACCTTCAAGAATCTTACCAGCACAGTCTCAGTAACAGGGAAGCTTTTTTTATGCAGAAAGTGTAAGTAGCAGAATTCCAAACTGGCTGAGTTTGGGAGTGACCTCTGGGGATCCCCTGGCCCAACCCACCCTGCTCAAGCAGAGCCACCATGAGGTGAGGGAGAAGGCAATTTTGTCGGGTAATTGTGTCAAAACACTGTAAATCCTTTCTGGCTGTGTCTAACAGATGAGATGTCATTCTTTTAAGGTCTTATGCAAAAGATCTCCAAACTGTAAAATGCTCAAGATATCCATTTCAAATGGAAGAAGAGATAGTAGGTTTTCTAGCCAAGATGTGAAGCTACAGCTCCAGAGAGAGCCAGGCAATTCAAATCTAATGTTTATTCTACTCAGTTTCATGTTATTAAAAGACAAATTTGCTTTTCTTTCATGCTGAGGAGTGTTTGGGGCTGAGGGTGGAGTACAAATCCACAGTGCTTTTGGTGTGAACTTGAATAAAGGACTGTTTGGAAAAACATCGCTTTCAATCTCCAAAAATGCTAGGTCAGAAAATGAGGGGGCTACTTTTGAGTGAAAAAGAAAATAAAGATCAAAAGCGAAAAAGACAAACATACGCCAAGTATTTGTTTTCCATTTCATATGTAAAAAAATGCAGCAAATCAAAAGAAAAACAGAAACAGCACATCACCATCATTTAAATTTCTTCTTCAAAGTGCTTTATCAGAGCTTTATAAAATATATAATGCTGCTTAATATTTAACAGCAATATGCAATGAATATGCTGTTTATATAGAAGCAGTGGTATGTACTGAGGTTCCTCTTTGAACAGCGGAAGGAAAGCAAGATGGTAAATACAGTATTTTGATCAAAGCTTCTGCAGGACTTAGTACTGAAAGTGGCATCTGAGTTCAAGCTTTCCCTCTGCTGTGCTAGGCCATGACCAGTCTGGAAGTCGACAGATAGTTTGTTGATATTCATTCTACATGCTCAGTTTGTGTTTTGACTGCTAAAAAGTTGATGTTCTAAGAATGCAAACAAAGTGTGCTTGGAGATCGTCACTCAGGGGAATAAGGATGACACTTCTTCACAACGGTGTGCTGCTAGGTTAATGCACACTTGGTCACAATAAATAGACTGTAACAGCAACAACGGGTTCTGCACCAGTAATATGCCTGCCACAGAGATGAAGGAAGGAATGCATATCAAGGCTGGGCTTTCTGCAGTAGGTTCTGAGTGAGTTTAAGGAAAAAGCAAAACCAGCACAGACACACAGGGTCGAGCTCAATGACAGCAAGATCCATGGGAGTGACTGCAGCTTAGCATATTCACACCGTACGGCACATTTCTGACACAGGAGCTACAGCAACATTTGGAACTTGTTACCCCCATAGCAGGAGATGCTAGAGATCATCTGTGTCCTACTTTAATATATGGCAAAGATAAAGCAAGCTCAGAAGTTAGATGGTGGGGGTTTTGGTGCATGGAGAGAGAGTCTGGACCTCCCAGATGCAGATGGCCTTTTCCAGATGACTCTGGGATGAAAATGAGGTGGTTCCTCATCAAAGTGCAGCTATGGAAATATCTAGACATCCTCTGAGGACCGCAGAGGTGTCTGCCACTGTGAATCACTGCCTGCGTTAAGTCACTGCTTCATCACTTGTACTGAGGTATACAACACACACTCTGAATAAAGCAGGTCAAACTCAGTGCTGGAAGAAAACAGGCAGATCTCACTGACGTCAGCCCAGCTCAACGCATGCAAAATGATAGTTGATAATCTCCTCTTTAAAAAAAAAAAGCCAGATTTTGACCTGGGTTGCACACCCATACAAGGGAGGAACAAGGAGCAGTGACCTAATGCACCCATCCTGTATGGGCTGCCCAGATCTCTGCTCTGCCATGGGTTCAGAAATTACATCTCTCTGAGGATTTCCTCCATGAGTTTGCCCTGGTTCCCTAAAAGCACATCAGTTCACCTGCTTATTATAGCTAAGGAAGGGGACTCATTAATTACTGCTGATATTTGGTATCAGCAAATTAGGACTCCTCAACCAGCTGGGAGGATAAGGGGCTCTGTCCAAGGGCTCCAGGATGCTACAGCTGTACAAACACTGCAACAATAACATATATACAGAGATGTGCCTGGGCTGCAAGGCTTCTAGGACACCAGCTGGGATGAAATGTCATCTAGACCAAGAACCACAAAGCAAGAAACCACAACTTAGTACCACTACTGGTAGCCCATTGCCATTTTATACCCCAAAAAGCACCCATCACCTAAGTGAGTTAGGGCCTGGATTTATGGACCATAGCAAAGGAATCTATATGACAAAATTTGATATAGATTATTGCTGTTGCCACCATTATCATATGATGAGTAATAAAAACGATAGTGATCAAACTGGAGAGTTTAATAAAACAAGAGCGTGACGCAAGGGAAAAGAACAGAGGATGCTTCAGAAGAGAAAGTGTAGCAATCTTGTGAAGAGCCAGAGATGAATGAGTTAAGGAAAAGGAGATTTAACATCTACAGATAAAAAGCAGTGAAGAGACAGATCAAAAATGATCAGGAACTACAAGTACAGAATAGGAGAACAGCATCACTTTACACTGGAGAAAGCCAACTGGGAAGATGGTACAGCAGACAGACCAAACAGTTGTAAAACAAAATGAAAACAAAAACCTCCAATCAAAAAAACACTCCCTAATCCATAAAAAATCACCCTAAACCACCATAGCACTGCATTTGCTCCCAAGTCCCCTTTCATACCATTAACTGCATAATGTTGACTCCAACAGGAGCAGAGTCTCTGCTCCATATTACACTGGATAAGGGGGATGTCATTCCATCATGGACACCCTGCACAATCACAGACATTACAGGATGCAAGATAAAAAAGGTTGAAGGGAACAGCCACCCAGGTTTGAGTCATTTAAGACTTCCTAACTTTGGATTGCAACAGATTCACTGACAAGAAGAGACGGGAAAGGGATGGGAAGAAGCTTGGCAAATAAGGCTGATGAGGAACAGTTAAGTCAGCTAAACAGGGGCACTTCCAGGGTTGTGAAACTGGGCCTGCAAAGCAAGGGAAGCCAGCGTAAGTACAAACAGAGCTGGAAACCTCCCCAGCTGCACAATCAGTTCATGGCCCTTTTTGTAAAAAAGTCTTTGTGATCTTTCCAAACATGCAGGAGGGTGACACCAGCCCGAAGGCGAGACATCCCCTCCAAAGCCACCTTGGTCCATTGCCAGATTCTGACAGCTGCCAGTGCTCACACAAGTCATTCTTTCCCCAAGCCCTCACCCTGTGAAAAAGGTACATTTTCATCAACAGAAGAGAGAAGGCTGATGGGAAGAGCAGAACACCACAGGGAGCCAATGCTCTTCTCCCCTCTTTTCCCTACTGACAGTCTAAGATGGCAGGACATCACCATTACAAATGCTGGCTAGGTCAGGTGAACTTTGAGGTCCCCCAGAGGTGATACAGTGACAAAGGCAGCACTGACCAGCATCCTTTGAGGGCGATACCCTCTCTCAACAGACTGAGTCCATTCCAGAATTCGCTGTTTAACAACATGTGGGGCTGAGCAGACTCCAGGGCACCACCACCACCATACACATGCTCCCACTCCCACAACTTAGAGTGAGTATGCTTGAATTAATAACATACACTGATCATAGTCCTCGTGCTCAACAGCAAAACCACCCCTCTACTTCAGCAGTTCAATCACACAACCTGGAAACTCCCTGACTGCTCCCTCCCTACCTTGAATCAAGCAAACAATTGCCTTTATAAGTAAAAGGAAAATTAGAAACAGGTGAAATCTTCTTGATTTTATATTTGTAGCTAATATGTGACTACATTTTTTTGACTTACAATGCAATAGAGTTTTCTCCGAGTCCTCCTTCAATTCCTCACAGATATTGCTTCTACAGCAGTTATCTTTAAGAACATTACAGCGTTGCCACTGCACATAATTAACTTTACTGTGGCTTTATATGGGAAATGCCATGGTAACATTAATTATCTGCAAATGGTCACTGTCAAATGCTGCCTGGTCACCATGACACTCTATCATACTCCGAAATACTCAAACCTCTGAAAGGAGTCAAAGATAATCTTCATTTATAACAGGACCTAGCAGTACAGCAAAATTATTTTTATCGTTTCTCAAACTCACAGTACAAAAACATAATGCAGCACTTCTACAGCAACAGTTTAAATGCAAGGGTTTTTTTGTTGGTTTTGTTTTCTTTTGTTTTTCTAGTTTTTTCTTCCATTTTCACTCAGACTGGCTACGAGGGTCTGTGCAGATCTTTAATAAGTTACTCATGGGTAGAATACATTTGGGAAAATGGATGATACAAAGGCAGTGTTTCCATCGTAACTGGTAGACACAACAGCTCTCTTATTGCATAGCTTTTTAATTATTTGTTCTTTGGGAGGGGACTATTGCTATAGTCAGTAGTGGAAAAATGCTCTGTAAACGTTACCAAAGATGAAGCAGGAACATCTTAATCATGTTCTAAGCTATACATGCTGGCATAGCATGCTAATAGTTAATTTAATAGAAAAAGAGTGCAGACTGTGATGAGCAGCAGGACAAATGCTTCCCATATTGAAACGAAGCTACCACAGTCCTGATAGCCAAGCACCAAAAGCTTGTTTGTCCACCTGGGACTCGATTGCCAGCCCTTTCAATTAAAAGAATGCCAATCTATTAATCACGTCCACCTTTTTAGCTCTGTAGAGTTGATTCAGTCTGTCTCTGTCCTCAATATGAATGAGGTCTTGAGCCAGAAATTATAGCTCAGCGGGTTGCAAGTCTGGAAGGAGTCATATTTTAGCTGGTAAAATACATGCATTTGCAATGCTGAGTTTCTTGGCGTCAGGGGTCACAGTTTTGATCTGGGTATGCACAGCCTGTAGCACAAAAGGGTCCTGTTCCTTGCCTGGGGCTCTTCAGGGAGACTACAGACACAAATGGCAATAGCGGGAGTGGCAGAAAATTTGATTTAATTTTGTGAACACTCTTTTTTTCCAATGTGGTGCTTTAAAAGGGACTATAACGCTGTTGTTAACAGGACTGCAATATGAATACTATACTGAGACAATTATTTGCATTCTCAGTTTTGGAGGGAGGGAAGCATAAGCACAAACATGTTGATCAAAGTGATGAAGAGCACTATATTTTAATGCAGACATAAAATATTTCCATTTACTTTAATCAGGAGCCAAATTAAGACAAGAAAATAAAAATAGTCCTGATATTTATTAGCCAACCTCTTTTTCTTGTCAAAGGCCTGAGAATAGATTGGTTACAGATGCTGGAAAATACATTAAAAAAGTGATGTGACTATCAAATCAAGACTCAAATCTATTTCAAAACACTCTTAATATATTAAAAGTCTTATGTATATAGGCCAGGCACCATGTTCAAAATTGAATCTGACTTCAGATTTTGAATAAAGCCTACATACCATAGGAAAATTTGGATACAGATTCACCCTTCATATAAATAGATAGCGCAAGTCTCCACTAATGAGTGGAAGACTATGTTATCTGTATCCTGATTATTTTATTCAGGAGTGTGTATAGAGACAGAGTATACAAAACAGTAATGAAGCTGCTTGCAATGGGAAAAAAACAAGAAGGTTGGATCCTAAAGGCTGCAAAAATACAAGTGTGTTCTGCTTTAAACGTGAAGGTGAACACAAGGACGAGGTCTTCCCCTTCAGTAATTCTTTTTTGTTACTGTTGTCTTCAAGTGGCCACTTGGCAGGAGAATTTGAAATTCACCTCAGGAAACCCATGCTCCACCTTTTGAGTAATAAAATCTCCTTCATCCACTGGCACCATCTGCCCCTAGGGACTGCTAGATTTTATGCAGTACCTTCTTCAATACCACTTGCTTGTTTGGCTTTTTTGTGTCTAATTACATCAACAGTCATGGCTGGTGTTACAGGATTAGTGAAAATTTCTGGGAAGAACAAGGATGTTCAAGGAGCTAGGCAAACACCAACCATCCCTACTTAAAAGCAGCAGTATCTAATTAAATAGTAGAATTTCTTAGCAATTTTCTACTCTCCTTCCAGAAACTCTGCCCTTTACCCAGCATATTTTACAAGAGACCGAAGAGCAGTGGCAAACTTCTTCTGCCTTCAAATCTCTATTTATTAAAGTCTATTTATATTTTCATGCCCTAGTACAAGCACAGGATTTCCATAAATAAAATATTAAATGCAGCTCCTTAATTTTTATGTTTGAATCACGTATGTGTGGTATAGTATATTAAGATGGCATGGCAAACAGTGTAGACTGCTCTGAAAGAACAAAATAACACACCTTCCCTTTACAAATTGCTGTACTTTCCCTTTCCACAGTCTTAAGAAAAGCCTCTAGGATGAGCTAAGGATGCTTTCATGTTAAATAAGCTTCACTCTTGAGGCTGATAATCCTATTTTCCTAGAGAACCTTCAGTAAGAGGGGTGGTCCGAGACAGAAAAGCAGACTTAGGTATTCTCAGGCCAAGGCCAATTGGAAATTAGGACTGATTTTCAATTAAAGACAGGTTTTCAAAGGCACTCAGACACCTCATTTGCCCAGAGACCTTTCTGGATCAGAGCTGTAAATGCAATTCGGAGCCCTGGGTGAGGTTGTGACAGGGCAGTGGCTGCAGGAACATACGGGCTGGAGCATTAATAAACTCAGACTTGGATCCATCTATACTTAACAGTTTGAACTTACTCATGACTTGTTAACATTCACATATTCCTGTGTCTGCACTGCCCTTTAACTAGTGCATTTTTCCTTCTGTGGTATTTACTCCTGATCTATTTCTGAAGAAAAGTCACATGTTCCCTCATCATTCACTTTGATCAGCTGAATGAACCTCTTTTCTTCTAGTCTTCCTGCATGAGAATATTTTGTCAAAACTCAAACCACCCCAGCCCATTTCTCTCTATCTGTTCCAACATGAATATTTTCTTGATCCCGGCACGGGAGCTGTGATTCCATGTCGCTTCCTACCACTTTCATGTACAGAGGCACCAATATTTTCCCGCTTCTACTGTAAATACCTCTCCCAATGAATGCTCAAAATGTGTTTACTTTTTTCATGGCTGAGGAAAAATCCACTTTTGTGGTTTACAATCATTCTGAGATGAAATACTGCCCTACAGACTTCATCACGACCTTCCCAGTACTCAGCTACTTCCCAGTACTCAGCTACGTATTATACTGCAAATATAGTGTATACTGAAGTATGTATTTTTCTAATTAATCTTCACATGTTTGCCTTCCATTTGTGGAAAACTGCATTTCAACCCATTTCTTTTGTCCCAGCCCTCAAGGTCATTCACTTTTTCCTGGATGATTTCCCAAACTTCCTTTGTCAGGACAATTCCTCTCAGCATCGTGGCATCAGCAAATTCTAACTTCATGAGCACACTTCTAAGATTTGTGCCAAAACCCCTTCTGAAAATTAAAAAAGACCAGTTCTTAAGAGTGAGAGCTGCAGATCTCTCTGCTTGTAACCCCATCACAAGCAACTAAGCCGTTGCCACCTCTCTTGAAGCCAGCCCCTGCTCACTTTCCAATTCCTTTACTAAACCACATCTCCATCTTAACTAATAGCTCTCTGCATGGACTGCATCAAATCATTCACTCAAATCCAAATAGATGAAAGCTACTGATTTTCCTTGGGGTAGAGAATCAGTTATCTTATCAAAAAGTTATTAGATTAGTCTGGCAAGATCTATCTTTAGAAAATCTGTGTCACATTTTATCCCATTTTTCCTTCAACAACATGTCTTTAATCAGTCTTTGCTAGAAAAAACATTCAAAGGCCTAGCACTAACAGCCTGGAATTTTCCTCGGGTCATTTTTCCTCCTTTTCAAACATTGGGCATTACTATTATTAATTCTTAAAGGTATGGCAGCACTTCGGGCTTTGTTAAAAATATTTCCCTCTGACCCTCTAATTTTGCGAGGCAGTTCTTCCTCATCACTGGGATAGAGGTTATGTGGTCACCCCAATTTGAGTGCATTAAGCTGCATAATTTGCTTTCCTTTTGATTACTGTTTTTCCATTTTCATAACCTTGTTGCTATTATTTATTTTTCCTTTTCTCCCAGGATTTTCTTCCTGAAAACAGAGGCAAAGTGTTCACCTGAGTTCTTAGGTGATGGCCTCTGTTGGCACTGATGCACACCTCTCACAGGTACCTCCTCAAAGCCAGCACTTATAGATACCCATTTTACCTCTTCATCCTGGAAGGAGAAATGAAAAATGTGTATGCCCATGGTCAGGAGCAGAGATAGGATCCAGACTCACAGCCAGGCACAGAAGAAAAGGGGTATTTGCTGTGTTCATTACACACAAGCCCAACATCCTTGGGGAAGCCAGATGTATTTCCAAAATGCTGCTGAAGTATACGAGCAAGGAATTAAAGGGTATCAAGTTATGGGTCTCCATCTGTGCACAGGCACAAGCCCTGTCATGCTGGCTCCTGCTCTCACCATCTCTGCTTCGACCAGCAACAATGCTGCCAACTCCAACTAAATTTGACTGGAACACAAGGGAAGGCTCTGACCACACCAGTGGGGTCAGCATACAACCCCAAGGGGTCTCCACGGGCTGTATGTAAGTATGGGATGGGGCAAGAAGACAACAGACACGTAGGACTCCACTCATGAGGAGCCCAACAGCAAAAACGCCATTTCACATCACTGCCCTTCAGGTACAGCTGCCAGAAAGGACTTAAGACCTTACAGAATTGTCCTGGGCTCCTGCCACAGTGTGGCACCTGCCTCCAGTGTGTGACCCTGGTGCACAGCAATGAATGCTGGAGGGAGCAGTTTTGCTTCTCCACCGTACAAGAGAAAGGAAAAAGCCTTTTCATCTGTGGATAAGAAGAAACCACTCCTCAAGACAATCACACCCTGCTTCTCCTCCAAATCCCAGCCAGGAGCTTTGCAGCCTGCTGGTCAGGGGGAAAGGGGATTAACAAGCATGAGAGGGCTTCCAGACACCCCCATGGCTGCAGAGAAAGGCCCAGTCTTGTTGGCAATGCTTCTGGAGGATCTTGGTGCCATGAGGACACATTTGTTGTTCCTTTTCATTCAGATGCCAGGAAGGTTCCTTAACGTGAGCTAAGTCAACAACCTTGCAGGGCATTCCTTCCCCAGCCAAGCTGGCATGTTCGGGGTTCAGAATCACACCCTTAGACAGTGCTAGCTAGGATCTCCCAAAATGCTTCCTCTTACATCACTGGAAGTACCAAGAGTGAAGGTGCCTCCCACCTGATTCCCTTCAGCAGAGTGCAGAGCCCTTCTGAGGGGCAAAGGGGCTGCTTGCTGGGTCCAGAAACACCTGGGAAAGGCAGCTTTCCCAGAGAAACCAGACACGGGATGACCTGTAATCAAAGAGGTCTGAGACAATGCTGAGGGTAGAAGAAAATAATTCAAGTAACACATGGGAACTGCCCTTTGTAGAGGTGAACTGCACCCACATCTTCAAGATTGTGGCTTTTTCTTCAATTTTTGCCGCTTCTGGGTATCAGAATGAGCAGGCATACACACACACATATTCACACACTAGGCTATATCCTCACTTTAACCTCTGACTGGCCAGAAAATCATCCTTTATCCAGTCAGGTGAAGAAATGACAGAGTAACTGTTCCCTGCATAACATTACCACCTCTCTTGGGTCAGTTTGTTCCAGCATCTTTATACCCTCCAGAATTGCCATGCTACATCGCATCCAGAAATGAAGCCACTGACCCTAATAAAAAGCACATAAGCCTTTGTGCTGAGCAATACAGGATGCTCCTCCCTTGCTCTGTTTCTCTGCCATCAGCCTCCAGTCCCCAGATGTAGTCATCCATTAGCAATCCTCCCCAGCACATGCCTAACACATCAGAGGTTTTTTATTTTAAACAAATGTCCCACAGAACGGAGGAAGGAAAGACGTGCAAAGAGCTTCTTGTGTTTAGGTGGAGCAAGGGGAAAGGTACCCCTTGCAGATGTGATGATGACGAGCAGCCAAAACCAGGCATCTGGTTTGCAGACAGACAGACCCAGTGCAGACTCTAAAGTGACACTACTTGCAGTAGAAAGGGAGGTCAACACAGATTTTACCACTGTGTCACCTTTTGGCAACAAATTACCTTTATCCTCGATGCCTTCATTAATGAAGGGTATAGAGCAGGAAGCAGGGCACCCACCTCCACCAGATCCATGCCAGCAGAGAGCTATTTTGCACACAGTCCTCTACTGATGACATCAAGCTGTCTCAGGTGGCCTAATAGAGCCTGGACACAGGCAAAGCTTTATTTAAGCCCAGACTCCCACTATGACAAAGAACATTTTGGACGCATCTTGGGCTTCCACCTCAGGTAGCTGTTGTGCATCCAGCAGTCAATCCATCTGTGGAACCTATGTCCTTGCAAAAGGTGGAGACAACTGGTCTATCTAAAGCTTCCACTCCTGGGGGAAGGTGAACATTTATATCCCTCTCACCTCCCAGGGGTGGGGAAAGGGAAGAAACTTTCTGTCATGTCTGATGCTGAAAAATGAAAAGAGATCAGGAAGAAGACAAGCAGCTCCTGCCTGATTCCAGCCTCCCTCACTCCTCTAGCCAGAGCAAGAGCAGTTCCTCTTTCAGGAGATGAAACCACTGAAAGAAATTAAGGTGATGGATTTTTTAAAAAGGATCAGAAGAGGGGAGAAAGAGAGGAAGTACTGGAATGAAAAGCAGGAAGACAGAGGCAATTTACAAAGCCACATATAGGGAACCTCACTGCTGGAGTATGTGATTGTGCTGGAAAGCGTCACACAAATCTGCTGGGAGATGTCCATGCTGTAATTCAGATAAGAAACTGAACATTTGTTTTTTATTTGAACTGATCCTGAACTTCACAGCCTTTGAGATCCTGCCAATCTCTCTCTCTCTAGTTGTACGCGTGTTTTTCCAGCGTGCAAGATGATTTTGCTTTATGCGTTTGCAATGACAGGTTGTGAATCAACATCATGGAATGATGCAGTATCACAGGGGACTAGGGGAACATTTGGGTTTAGGTCTCTGTATCTTAGAGACTAAAGAAGACTGATAAGAAAAGCCTAGAAATTGAACCAGTTTCAGGGTTCTACTTACTAAGCCATTCCTATAAAAGTCAGAAAACGTATCAAGCTAACTGCACTTAAAATCCTCCAGTTGTCATCTGTCACACAGCTTATTTGAAAAACCATCCCCTGCAAAGTTGTTGTATTTTTCCCTCCTCCCAGTGTTTGCTTTTATGGAATTGATGCTTGTTGAAGAGTTGATAGTTGGAAACTCTCCTTCCATAATGGGAAGACATGAAAAGTTGGCACTTGGCTTAGTGGAGATGAGAAGCGCTGAGGGTCTGCACTGAATACAAACAAAAAATTACACACTGCAACATTTCAAATTAACATCCTGCTACCTCACATTATGCTTCAGAACGGCTCAGTCCTTCCTTTGATCTCAGGATTACAAGCAGCTAGGGCTTCATTTGCAGCTACGCAAAGAACCTGCTGCACTATACTGGCAGTAGGCACAAACCTTAAAATAAAGCCCAAACTATGTGGACACCCATTTGCAGACCTCTGGCAATGCAGTAGAATGAGACTGTCCCTTTGGGACATCAGTAGGGGCATCAGGCCCCTGCAGTCAAATTAAGGGCACACCACAAAGTCTGGCCTCTCTCAAATCCAGCCTTTGTCTCGGGAATGGTTTCTGTTTTCTTTCCCACCTGACTAATCCCAGGCTGTGCTCTTCAGGCTCACTCCCACTTGCAAGACAAGTAGGACACCAGCAACCACTCCTGGTTTTTATTGAAATAATTGTTGACGGTAACTTCATACTAAGTGCTGATTTGTTCCTCATATTTAATGAATTCTTCTGCAGCATAATACAACTCTCCCCAACTTCAAATGACTTTGAAACTCCTGGGAAATTGTCTGAAATGTCTATCTGATGGCATTATATGCATATATATACACATATACAGACATTGACGAAATACAACTTTAAGAACAGTATATTTTTTTTTTTAATCTACAGATATTTAACTCTAACTTAAATTTTAAGACAGGGGACATAGAGTAGAAATATTATTGTCTTCTTTGCAATCCTACCTAAATATTGGAAGCAGTATTAAATTAATTGGTGCCTTTTCAAAACCAAGCGCTAGGTTTTCAGAAAGCGCGTAGTGCGTCTAAGTCCTGACATTTCAGTGGGGACACAGAACGCTGCACTTCTGGAAATGAGGGCCAAGATGGTCACACCAAAGAGAAGAAATTACAGCCAGGATTTGAAATCTGAAACACTCAACATTTTGCTTTTGAAATTCAGCATCTTTCTTCAATTAAATATTGAATAGCTGTGACTATAAAAAGCCTATGCAGACCTCCAAGTAAAGTATTACACTCTCTGGTGAAAGAGCATGTCAAGGCCAGTCCACAGAAGGCGGCTGCTCTGATGCAAGTTGTCACAGTTAATTGCGTAGATCACCCCTCTGCTTTCTGTGTTGCAGGATGGAATGCACCTACTGCTGCACAGAGGCAGACTGCCGAAATTTGGGTTTTATGTACAAATTTGTGAAACAATAGCAGTTAAGTTCTGCTTTGGCAGATTCAGTATGCCTTTTCATATGAAAATCAAAACCAAGTATGTTCTTGACCATAGAACAGTGCTAGATCATGCTTTAATACAGGTACATAATAATAATAAGGCAAAACAGACAGTAAAACCAAACCTGGCAATAAATACTTTAAGACTTCATTAGAAAAGCAAAAGGTATCACCCAATACACTAAAAAGCCAAATTATCTAGGCTGACATTTACAACCAATTTGAACCGACATGAGCATGAAAAATACAATTTTAATTCAAGAGGTGGCCTTACCTATAAGTTTAAGTGTGCCCTTTAAGCATTAATGCTGAAAGCAAAGCCCTGAAAAACGCCTGCAGCCCTGCCAATTGCATTTTGGTATTTTACAGCACAGCAACATGAAGCAGACAATTAGCAGAAGATTTCAGAGAGGAGAAAAAACGAACCACTGTATGTGCTCTGGCGAGCAGATCAGAGGCTCAGTCCAGCCGTGAGAGGCACCCATTACCCCGCAGCCGGCTTACCCACACACGGGAGCAAACACCAGGAGCCGATTTTGCAAGGCGCGCAGCGACGAGCCCAAACATCCGTGCACCTCTCCAGGCAATAAGAGAGCCTGCCTGCTGGCTGTCGCTAGGAAAGAGAGGCACGTTTTGCACAAAGCAGCCTTTGTGGACTTACTTTAACTGTCGCGGTTCGCAGTCAACTCCCGGCAGCAAGAGCCTCGCCGCCTGCCGCACGTCATCGCTGTCCACCGAGAAACTGCGGCGGTGCCCTGCGTGAGCCACAGCCACCCGGATCCACTCCATCAGGGGAGGCAGCACAATGAACGGCCTGCGAAGGCACACAGACATGAATGCTACAGTACACTGGCATCAACATCACAGGTACACGGAGACAGAGGGCAAGGTGGGGAGGGGGGCGGTGGTGCATGTGTATGTGTATGTGAGAATATGTATTTTACAGAGAGAGAAGGAAACGTGCAAAACGAAAGCATGGGAGAGCAAACTGGCTCAGCAAATTTCAAGCAGGTCTGAATCAAGATGTCTCGCCCTGTCTCCAGAGGAGGGCTATTTGAAGAGCGAGATTTACAAGCCACACTAATTTATGGGGCTCCTGTGAGGTCAGTGCACCCGCCCGACAAGCCCTCCCTCCCCCCGCCCTTCTTCACATAGTGTATCCTGAAAAGAGGACAGGAGCCTGGCACAGGACCACGTCCTGCTCTGGCTGACGCAGCAGGCTGGTACGCTCCCCTGCCACTTCGCAAGGGGGTCAGGAGAATGAACCAGGGCAAAGAGAGGGCATGCCCCCAGCCGGGATGCCAGGGGTGGAGAGGTGATGCACGAGGAAGTCACCAGCGTCTCCTGCCAGAGGCGTGCCGTCTGCTCAGTGCTGACAGTGGGGAACTCTGCAGCTGCCCCCGCTGTACCGTGGGGGTTATCGGTGAGCAGCATCACGAATAGGACTGTTTCCTTTCCCTTTCAGCAGTAGCAAACTGCAACACCTTTGGGTACCAGCTGTTCTGGCACCTGAGCAAAAACACACAAAACCGCCCCAAAAAGTGGATGGTGGGACTCTGGGCCACAGCTCCCACGTGAGCAAAGCACAGACATTGTCAGAAACATGGTCCTTTACTCCATAAGACTTGGGCAACCCTATGTCCTAGCAAGAGCTGCCCCAATTTGTCCCATCTATGCTAACAATTATTTGGGGACCAAGAGAAAAACACCAAAACTTAAATGAGAACCACAGCTTCAAGTCCTAGTTTGGAGTTAAAAAATAAATAGATCTGCAGCTAAAAATCTTGGAAGGTTACTGCCTTTTATGTCAAGGGGGACAAAATCCCCAGAGCAACACAGGCTGCAGCAACTGCCCTCCCATCCCCAGCAGGTTTTTGTGCCCACTTCATCACCTAGCTGGGGTGTCCATAATGGATGTCTCCTCTGTGGCTGTACAGAGGAGACAAAGTCTGTGTGGGGAAATGATGAGGGAGGGTAGAAGAAATCCCTCTTTATAAAAAAAAAAACACAACAAAATTCTAAAAACTGTAAAATCATTAAAAAATAACAACTCTGTCCAAGAGCTACTTGAAAACTGTGCTGAAACCATGTTGAAAGTCCTGTATTTAGTCAGGACTGCTGAAAACTATTTACAGACTGTGAAACTGTTTCATTCACACTATGAAGTAGATATAGCAAAAGGTTGTTAGTAAAGATTGCTATAATATTAAAAAAGGGGGGGAGAGAAGAGATAAAACTTCTAAATGACTACTGTCCTGAAGGAATGTCTGTAATTAACCTGTTCTTACCATCTTCTTCTGAACATTTTATTTTCTCTCATTTCCTATGTGGCTCCCTTTCCCCTCCGATCTTTAACCGTATCTTCCCATATTCCCTCTCTTTATTAGGTCAGTGTATCATCCTAATACTGGAAATCCTCCCTTTTAGTGCAGCATCATCCCCTACTTTTGCTCCCTTCACTTCTCCTGCTCCTTTTTATTTGATATTGCTTTCCTTCACTTGCCTCCCCTTTTGTAGTCCCTTTTCTTCAAGGGGAAAAAAAAAAAAAAGTCTGAATTAGGTCTCCAGTAGGCAAATACTTTACATTTTAAATATCTAGCTTTACCCAAAAAGGATCTACCCTGAGAAAAAATTACTTAAGATGATGTTGATTCTGAAATATCCTTTTCCTATTTATAGATCTTTATGGCATTTATTTCTCTTTTGAAGACTTGACTTTACATAGCTCTGATATTAATATTCTTGAGGAAGGATGAGATATTTCACAAGCGTCAAAGGACAGAGAAGCCCTGAGGCCACTAAGTCTCCCTGGGACACTGGGTTCCCAAATCTCACAGGCACTTAAATGAACAACCTCCTTTTGAAATATGACATCTTTGGCTGACTTGTCACTTTCATCGTTATTCTACTCAAACACATCACAGTCACCTCAAGACCAAGATGCATTTGCTTCCAAGGCTTTTTGCTTTTCCCAGGCCTCCCACAGCTACATAAGGAGGCAGATAAGGACAGATCATCTTCTCCCATAGCTACCATGGAAAGATATCCATTTGTTGTGAAGGTGACAGGGGTCAGAGGTGGGAGAGGGGAGAAACAGGGGTGTATATGCTCCTGGAAGGTGACCTGCTTCCCAGGTCACCCACGACATGTGCCATTGGAGCAGAAGAGACCCTCTCTCATGGCATAAAGTAGATTGGGATAAGTCATCAGTGGGAGTTACTTTCATCACTTGCTGAGCAAACAGCAGAAAGGGAGCTGCAAATCACACTGGAAGTGTAAAAATCCATCTAGTTACCCACAAAACTTGGTGCTAGGAAAGACAGTTAAAGGGAAACTCAATTCTAGGTTGTATTTGCATGAGTGAAAGTGGTCTGGAAAAGAGAAATGAAGACGAGCGTGTACAAAGCCTTCCTATAACATCTGCTGAGCAAATAGAAGAGCAGAGGGCCAAGCCTGAACAAGGTACCTGGGGGTTCATGGCTTCTTCTCCTCCCTCATGCAGATCAGAAATTCACCCAGCAGAAAAACTGCCCCACCACAGTAAGGAGCAGAGCAAATAAAGTTATTTACAGGAACCGTGATAACTGCACTACAAATCTGCATTTTTTTTTCTCTTTTTCCTGGTCTTGCAAACTTCAACAGAGAAATAGAAATGAATGTGGCTATTTGGTGCAAAAAATCCCAAAAGGGAAGAGAATTAGTGTTTGTTGGAAGTAGAGGGATTTCTCTAAAGGCCAAGTGCCATCCATACATGAGGATACAGAGTTCACTCAGAATATATTACATGTCCTCTTCTGAAGAAAAAAAACCACCACATCACTGCATATTTGCACATGTAACGGAATTTGGATTTTGATAAGAGAACCAAATATGGTTGAGCACAATAGGTTAAAAATACCCTTCAGTAGTCTGTGCACGATGTGAAGGGGATTTGTTTGGAGGTTTTTTAAATGCTGTTTGTGTCCTAAGGGAGATAGAACACCACAAAGTTATAGGGAGGTGACAACCCATAAGACAACATAACATCAGCAAGACATATTTCACTTTTCAAATGAAACCATGCAAAGATGAGTTAGGCAAATGCATCTTGTATACTTGTGTATACATCCATTGCTCTCTGCTTTACAAAGGCAGGTAATGACCAGGAGATTTTGGTACTTTAGTGTTATAGAGCAGACATATAGCAGATAAGACACCTAGTTATATACTTTGGAAGCACACACCTTAATTAAATTAATCTAATGACAGCAGGGATGTTCTGGGCTTGACTGCCTGTAGGATGTGGAAAGTCATGACTAGCTCGACTGCTGCAGAAAGACCTTACCAGGGTGTGGGTCAGCAAGTGCTCTGACCTCCTTCAGCCTCTCTCTGTACCTGGGCTTAACTTTAAACACGTGCTCCCATCCTCTTTAATTCATTGCAGTTCAAAGTTAAGGACTTTAATTTATGTCCCAAAAAAAGAATGTTTTTTGGCACAAGCTCATATTTTCCTGAACTGTCATCTCTAAGGGAAAAAACATGTCAGATCAGGACACAGGGAGATGTCTCTGCACACAGCAATCCCCATCCCATGCAAAAGAGCTGGGAGGTGGCTGAGGGATGAAGTGGGCCAAAAATAATGCAGATCCCAAGGGTTTGGACACCCTGGACATGCCCTCCACAGGTCCCTGCTTGAATGGAAAAGGGTATTGTGAGCATCCCACAAACCCTCACATCCCCTCGTTCCTCCCTCCATGCAGCATCCCTCTCCCTGTTCCCTTCTGCTGCCCCATGCCCCTCTCACAGCTGTTTTGGGATAGGCTGGGGACATGCAAGCTCCTGTGCCTTGCAGACATCTTCAGGCAATACCCAGCTGGTACCCCTCCACAAGGGAAGACTGCTCGCTTTCCTCTCCCATCCTGGATATCACAAGTCCTTCTCTGCATCACCCTTAGACGTGGTGATGGTCTCCACTAGCACCTGCCCATGCCTCTACCCACCACCCTCCCAGGAGCAACAACGACTCTGTGCTCAATCGGACATCAAACCTATCTCATTTGTCTGTTTGCAGGATCCTTTAGCTAATCAGGAGGGTCCTGTTCTGATAGGTGTTGAAATTCTTCACTCACTCCAGCCAAGGGTGGTGACTGTAAACCTTTGGGGCAATGACAGTCAAAGCGCTACATACAGGTCACTGCTCTTTAAAATCACAAAAGCAATCAAGTAAAAGCTAATAGACTTTTCCTTCTCAGAAGCACCATCTAGACAAAGGTAGGGAGATGTTTCTGCTTGTAGATATGAGTCAGCAACTTTAACATTATGAAAAAGGTATTTTCATTTATTTGGTTTGTTGTTTGTTTTCATGGGTGGTTTTTAAAGAAAATCCTAATATATGAATTGAAAAGCATCTTTAGTTCTGACAGTTTTCATTTAGAACACATGATGAAACCATATATGCAATGCTAATCCATTTTTAGCATTATTGGAGGATAGAAAAGCATGTTTTTTCTGAAGTCTAGCATACATTTCAGATGAGTTTCTGGACTGCAAAACTCATATTTTATATTTACACCATAAGCTACTTGTCTTCAGAGAGAGCAAATACTTTCTGATGCTTTCAGAAAGCTGCCAGTCCCAACCCTGCTCAGGGACCCAGCGGCGCCAACTGATGCACCACATGAGTCCATGCAGCTATCCCATGCTAGGCAGCTCCTCTGCCACCACAGAAGCCCAGTTCAGGGTGGCTCAAGTAGCCAGCCTCTGAAAAAGCCAATGTGCATTTTGTTCAGACCAAAGGACCAAATCTTGCTCTCACACAAGCCTCAGTAAGAGTCGCCTGGACGGAGGGAAGGTTTAACCTTACGCTTTCGTGTGCCAAGACACCGGTGCTCCAGAGTCTGCGCTAGGATGCCTGCAAGTCATGGACTCTGAACTTGCACCCAGCATTCGAATGCACCATCCCTGCATCAAAAACATAAATGGCCAAGACTTGAAACGCAACTGAGTTGAAGTGATGACTCGGCCAGCAACCACAACAGGGAAATATTTCACAGGCAGTTTTGACATCAGATTTGACATGAGTGGCTGTGGCACAAATCCCTGAAGAGATGCCAGCGCTGGGAGCGTGGTGCAGAACAGCCCGGGTGATGCACTGCTCTTGCAGTGCTGCACCTAGTTTTCTCCATTTAAAAAAATCCACAGTCCCATGGACAGTGTAAAACTAGCTTGATAAATGAGGTGTAGAATACGGCCCCAGCCCAACAAGGATATACTGTCTGACAGCTGAGCTACAAACACTGCCTGAACTATTTTTTGTAACGTGCAATCTCACACACTGCAGGCAGCTGCCAATACCATTTCTGAAGGGATTTTTTAAAAGTGGAAAATCTTATATTTAGGATATAAATTTAGAGGATTATGTAAGGATGGATCTCAGATTTCTTTTCAGTGGTTCCCAGTCAAATCAACCCTGGTGTTAACCTTGAGTTCAGGGAGGCCATGTTTTTACCATGTGAAGTTTTTCAATCAGTGAAGAAAAATATATAGGGCTATACAGGGCTATGCCATACTGGCATATCAAGTATGTGTAATCCTTTCTTCACATATCTGTTGCAAGATTCCTTCAGGTTTCACAGCAGGACTTCCACATTCCCAGTGCCAGTACTTTACCTGCTCTTCATCAGCATTCCCCACCTCTCCCTCCACTCTGCTGGCCCTTGCTGGAGACTGCCCTACCCATGGAGTTTATAACATATAATAAGTTAAATCAGGGATACATCTCCCTAGTTATCTTCTTACTGAAGCTGTTCTACAGGTATAATCTGTACTACCAGACATTGCTGTACAGTTATGAAGGTGCTTTGAAAGAGTTTAAGTTATTTTATAGCAGTGGAACACCCCTCTCATTATAACGTAGCTGCATCACATTAATTAGCCAGGTACACTAATAACTATCCGTAGTATGAAAAATTCAGGTGATAACCCAAACCCTTTCCATTAACCACAAACAGCCACAGGCTACAATGTGCATGTGTGTGCATGTGCAGGGGACGTGTGCATTTTTAAAGTGTGTGTCCATACGTGCACACAAGGCAGGCAGAAAAATAAAAAGCAAGCGATAGCCCATGGATGTTTCCTAAGGGATTGCTCCATATACAGCGAAAAGTAGCAAGGGAAAGGTGAAAAGAAGATTAAAGCCAGACAGGTATCCATCAACTCAATACTCAAGGGGAGAAGCTAAAGCAGGCGCCAGGGAGTACAGGGAGTTAATGCTCCACCAAGGCAGAGCAGAGTGAGGAGGGACTGGAGAAGGAACTTTGCTGTCTGTGAGCAGAATTAATGGGTGGTTCTGGACAGGCTGAGATGCTGCTTCAAAATGAGTTGTTAATGGGGAACATGGAGAGTTAGGAAGGAATGAGGACTTTGTCAATACAGCTGTGGATAAAAGCGGATAAGGAACCACTTAAGGAAAAAACCATCACACAAATCTGCTGCTACAGATTCTGTGCTTTTCCGGTGCTTAAGAAATTACTTGCAATAATTTTGGAAGTGTTATAGAGGCTGAGAAGCAAAACAGAACCATGGGACAGATCCTTTTATTAAACCAGAAGCAGCAAGCAAGCAAGAAATCTTGGCAACAGCGGCCTCACATACAATTTCATGCCCTCCCCTCCCTCCCCCCCCCCTCAAATTCCCAGGAAAGCAAAAGAACAAGCAAACCTAAATAATCCACAGCCACTCACTGGTGGAAGCACCTTAGGAGTGTCCATCCCACCCCACCTCCATACCTCCATGCATGCCAAAAGAGCTGTCTGCATCCCCACAAACAGGTCCAAACCCCATTCTGTACCTCCACATCTGCTAAAATAGCCATCTACATGGTACATGACTTGTGTTGGTGCCAACAATACAGCCAAGAAAGTCAGAGGGTTTCTTCCAAAGTGACCAGCTTAAAAGAATATGAATTGGGCAGGTGGGGGTCACACATACATCTTACATTTGGGGTTGCAGGCATTTATGAAGTCGTGAATCTTCTCCAGGTATGCTGAGCAATTCTGGACATTTTCCACCTCCTCCCCTTCTCATGAAAGCAGCCCCTCAATCAAGAGCTTTGCTGTATAGTAATTTTTGTCTTTTTATTTTATCTGGAGACAAACACTATTAAAACCACACTGTATTCTCATTTCTTTACCTCCATGGAGAGCAAACACATAGAAATGCTCCCTAGAAATGAAGGACCAGATTTATTCAAAGGTAAACATCCCATTTAATGTATCCCCCAAGACTCTGAGGGAGGTAGTGCTTTCTTTGCTGCAAAGTGCTAGGCTAAGCAGGACTGCCACCATACCAGCTTCCCTCCCATACTCAGCCTCTGCAGAAGGATGCACAGAGCCTTTGCAGCTCCCTACCTCAGCCTAGTTCAGAGATGAAATCCAGGTGGGCTGGAGATGGGTGGTAAGGATGGGAGCAGCTCTCATGAGGATACCAAGCCCTGCAAGCACTAGGGGAGCAATATGGGAACATCCCACAAACCTCTCTTCCCTGGGCATGCACAGTCAGGGAGAAGGGGGCCGAGACAGTAGTCAAGCTGACTTCACATGAGCCAAGGACATCCTTTGTTTCATGGAAATACTGCCTACAGGCAGATTCACAGTCCTGGCTTCTCTGCACTAATAGGGGCACAGAGAGGCCAAGGATGGGGAAAGACACTTGGACCTCCTTGTGTCCTGGACTTCTTTCAACATAAAAAGCAATTGCTGCAGCTGGAGAAGAAGAGAGAGAATACAGCAGGTAGATATGGCACAAAGTTTGTCAATATTCTGCATATAAAAATGACAATATTTAACAAACCCCCTCGCCCGCAACACACAAAAACCCATCATGGAAACTGAAACCACCAGAAATAAACCACGAACCACAAAGCATGCTTGCCTGTAAAAAAAGGATGGAAATTAGGTAGGAGGGCTCTGCAGAACACTTAGAAGTCGGCTCCACCTATCTCTCCACTGGGCAGCACAGGATGGTTGTGTCCAGCCAATGAAGCTCCAGCGCACAACCCCATGGAAATATCTGGGCTCATGCTTAACCCCACACTGCTCCCACTCCAGCATTAAGTACTAACGCATGTTTGATTGGGCAACAGGAGGAGCATCTGCTCCTTCCAAAAGTGACCACAAGCTCCTGGCAATAACACTGAGTACTTGCTCTGGCCCTAACCGCACACCGCAGCTCTTAAGCTGCCCTGCCAAAGGAAGATGTCTTGCCAGACACACTTTTCAAAATAAAGAACAACAATCACCTTTAATAATCAGCGTTGCAAGTGCTCTAATGAACAGAACATGTATCAAGGCGACCTCAGAGAAAGGAAAACCTATTAAAGCAAATGCTAAAAGTGATTTTTTCAAATACTCCTGCCCTTTTCACTTTCCACAGGGAAGTCTGCAGAAACCTTACAAAACCAGAGCCTCAGCATTATTCACCTTTATATTCCCACTGGTTCCGGTGGCATTGCTCCCACAGATGGGGACTACGGATGAGAATATTTTCTGATTTTGTTTATTTTTTGTGCATACCAACCACTCTTGGATACAGGTTAAGGCCTTCCACAATAACAAGGCTGGATAACAAATACAGGAAAATAATTTAGAGAATAAAAAATATTCTGGATTCTTGTAATTTCACTTCTTTTTGTTCTTCATACTTGGAAACAATAGAGCAAAAAGCAACAAACATGCTCACGGTGCAACCCAGACTTTAAAAGAAACAAAATGCTATCCAAAGGCAAATGGCAAAAATTCCCAGTAACATCATTAATGCCAGAGTTTCATGTTGTATGTTTTTCTCTGGGTCGATATAAGAATATTTCAATGAAGATGGCCTATATTATACCATTTACGCTTACACGTACAATCAGATTCTCCAATGCTGCTGTTCAGATGCAGACTTCATACCAAAACAATAACAAAACCCATACGCTTGTAGGGCACACTTGCAGGTCAGAGTTTGGCTCACACATACAGCCTCATATATACATTGGGATGTAAACGTGGAGCCCAGCTTGAAAAAGCATTTTGCATTTGCATTACCATGATACCCATCCTAAAAATGAACACCCATCACTTTCCAAGCACCATCCACTCCTCTTGTCTCTGTACTGGGGAAACACAGTTTAGGGCTGGTGAGAAGTACAGTACAGCATGCCTCAGCACACAAACAGAAGCTTGTGTTACTCAGGGGTTCACTGGGCCTTTGAGAGGAGATGGCCTTATTTTCTTTATGTCCCAGTTGGCTTCTGCAGCATCTGGGTGCAGCGTTGCTCTGCGCTGGGCAGCCTGTCTGGCAGCATTTGGTAACCCCCATCACCAGCGTCAGTGGTGTCTCCTCCTCACCTTACATCACACCTTGGGCCTCAGGTGGTCCCCTGGCCACCCCTGGAGCAGGAGAGCAGCGGCACAGCCACATCCCAGCTGGGGCAGCCTCGAGGTTCCTCCTGCGCCTGGGTACTGGGCAGGGCTGGAAACCAGCACCCTTAATGGCTTCTCCTTTCTACGCACGACTCTATTAAATTTTCCACTTCCCCAGTCACAGCTGCCGAGCCTTATTAACACACAGAAAAAAACGTATTTAAACCCAAACCTGTGCGGCCAGAAATAGAAGTTCTCATTTGCTTTTCCAAAACACAGAATAGCTGAGCAACAACAAAAGGAAAAGGAAATCTCTCCCGAGTGCACATCTGGAACCAATTTGCTGTCTGTAGCCACTGGGTGTCACTTTTGATATATATATTGGGTCAGCCATGCAGCGTTTCAGTGAGAGAAACTTATTTCAAAGAGGTGAACTTAAACCAAACCAGACTGCTCCACAGCCTCTCAAGCGCAAGCTGTAATTAGCAATTAGCCAGCCAGGCTGATTTATTAATGCAATGTATGCACCACGACTTTAAGCACTGTGCAGTGGCTCTTACCTCTCGGTCTGCAGCGTGACTTTTGACGGCTCCACATTGGGGTTTTCCCACTCCATCTGCGGACAGTGCATGAAGTAGCAGAGGGTGTACAGAGCCTCTGGCTCCCAATAGAGTGATCCCTGCTTCTGGTGCATTGGTGTCCCATTCCCGTGCTGCTTGCTATTGAGGGGCTGGAGGTGGTGCATGGCTCGAGACACCAGGTCACCTGGAAAAAAGCAAAAGCTGGGTGAATGCCAGACTTTTCAGCTGCCTCTCCTGAATTTTCAACCCAAATGTTGGTGTTCCCTTCCATTTAACTTCACATATCCAAAGGGTAAAAGATAGGACAGGATCCAGAGCATTGCTCGTCACCAGGCCAGACCTCGTCTGGTGGTTTTTGTAGTGTGGTGTAACATACCCAAGCTGCAGACAAGCTCTTAAATGCCTGCAGAAGATGTGTTTCTGCAAATATGGGGTGCAGCCAGTGTCAGGCTAGTGCATCTAAGCACCACCAGAAAAGCCAGGCCACAGCTACCTACAGGGAGCCTTTGGAAGCTGCCAAAACCCCTAAAGATGACCAGTGAAGATGATGTAGATGGGCACCAAAAGCTGCATGCTCCTGGTTAGAGAGTGGCAGGGAAATGCAGCCTCTTGGAACAAGGAAAGAGGCAGTCAGATAACGCACAGAGCACCGTGGGAATGTGCACACAGATGCGTGGGTAAAGAAGAAAGGGGGAAAAAAATTGCTAAAAGACAATATCAGAAATATGCACCCAAAGCGACAATTTGCAAGCCCAGGCTGGGCCTGGAAAACTTTGTGTTAGCGAAAGAGCAGAACCTATGAAGTAGGCTCACCCAGCCCTGCAGGTTTCCAGAGCACAGCAAATGGCTCAGGAGAGGAAACGTTCATTTTCTCCCCTGAGCCAATGTGGTTCTGGGCACCTCCTCACCGGCTGGGTATGGGTGAGGAACCAGCCACAATATACAGACTGGGATCAGCAAAGCCAGCACATGAGCCAGCAGGCAAATACTTGGGCAAGCAGCAGTGAATCTCTTAGCACAGTACAGATTGTAACTAATTAACTAAAGCATCTCCCTCTGAGGCAGTGAATTTTACATTTGTTGACTAGTGACCACTCTATCAAAGGCAAGGAAACAGTTGTGGTTATAAACTGCCTGTTTTCACATATTCAAATCACTCTGAGAGTGCTTTTGGGGGAAATAACAATCTGGGATCAAATCAGATGGTTTGTTTTAAATGAAAATCTGAGCAAGAGCCCTTTGGGTCATTCTTAAGCTCCACAAAAGTGAGTGATAGGGAAAAGAGGACATAATTTTCCAGTGTTAAGAAGAAGTCACATGCTTTCTGTTATTTGCTTTTCCCAAGTGGCCACTGAGCACTGAAGCTTGGAAGGAGAAGTTAGAAATGTACACCAAGGTAGGAGCATAAACCTAAATCTGGGGGAAAAACACCCCAAAAGGCTGAATAATGAACTCCTGGGCAAACTTAAAGAAGAACCATTTTGACCGTGTGCAAGGCAGAGCTACAGGTTTTCTGCAAAGTCCCACCCCTGTGAACACATCACAGCACATCACCTCTCACCAGCCTGACTAGCCGAGAAAATGCTGCTGCTGCTGCAATAATGTGCACAGGGGAGAACAGAAAAATCTTGTGGAAAAATGCTCAGTCCAGTCCTCCAAAAACACAGTCTTAAAACCATGAAGAAAAGAAAACCACGGGCACAAGAAAACTGCCGAGCCCATGATTTCAGGCTTTTGACACAATTTTTGCTGCACTCTGCAATATTCCTCTCATTCAAAGCTTTCATTTAAAAATAGTTTCTATCTTTTTCCTCTGCCAGGAAATTGTCATGATAGGACCAATCTTGGAGCCCTGCATGCTCATAATTTGAGATAAGCTGTGCATGCGGAAAGTCTGCAGGATCACATCCACAGCAGAAACAGAAGCGCTTCTGAGATGACTCCCTGGTCTTGCACAAAATTATCTGCAGGCAACCAGAAACAGCAGGGAAGTTTGGGACCACCTTCACTCAGCCTCCTCTGTCATAGCAGACGTGCATTGCCAAGTCTAGCACAGGCCAATTTAACTGCTAGCAACCTTGATGACAGCAGAAGTCAAGTCCTCTCTTTTTCTCCAAAAGGCAAGAAAAAAAATGCACAGAAGTGCTGGCTGCAACATCTAGCTTTAATAACAGGAAAAGCAAAGAAAAAGCAATTGCACTAAATTCAGCTTTTTGAGACCCAAGCCACTACAGCACTAAAGCATATGGTTAAAAGTTAACCACGTGACTAGTATTATTTCAGTGGATTGAGACAACAGGCACCAGAGAACGCCTCTGACTTCTGTACAGAATGATGAATAAAAATCAGGATGGAACGCAGGCCCAGATTCAGGCAGCAGTATTACTTCATCTCCATTCCTCCCCAGGCACTGGGCCGACGTGACTTCAGTGATACATCTAGCACCAGAGGAAGCTGCAATGTGAGTGGGAAGGGAAGGCAGCAGTAAAAATGACATAGGCAGGGTGGGTAGCTCAGCATCACTACTGATGCAAGTCTGGAGGAACTCAAGCCTCAGTGAAATCAATGGCAAAGCTCATATTCATTTCAATATGACCCTTTTTACTCTGCATTTCCTCAGCTGTTTCTTCAGAAATTCAAACCAACTCATGCTATTTAAGCTCAATTAATGCTTTTTATGTTTAAGACTCAATTAATTACATTATACCAAAAATGGATTGTCTTAGATCTTCCTTCTGCCTTTGCTATATTATCTCTGGTTACATTTCAAATAATTCCTATATTAACAATTACTATAGCATTCCTCTATCAGAGACAACTCAAAGCTTAAATAATCAATAATTATAAAGCACTGAGCTTCACAGAGGACAGTAAGCAAGTGTAA
The DNA here is from genome assembly GCF_000691845.1 of Merops nubicus. Lineage (NCBI taxonomy): Eukaryota > Metazoa > Chordata > Aves > Coraciiformes > Meropidae > Merops > Merops nubicus. The sequence continues at coordinate 3,018 of NW_008614169.1, read as the reverse complement.
AAAGCTGCACTATGATCCTGGTACCCAACAGGCATAGCACTGGAGGCAGGACAGGAATCGCTGCTCTCTATTCCACGGTGTAAAATCAGAGAAGCCATTGCAGGCCCTGATGCTCTTCTCCTCCTACAGCTGTATCCAGTTATGGTGCAAATTCTTCAGGGCAGAGACTGTGCCTTAGTTTTTCTGTGTGCCAGGAGCAGTGCCAAGAAGGGTCGAGGGAGCTGACAGGCACGCACAGACACTGTATGGTAGTACTCACACATATCCGGTGAAATCTAGCATATTACACTATCTGTTTCAAGATAGTGAAACATGTGCTGTTTCAATCCCTACCATGTTTTGCTACTTCTATTCCTCCTTGTTATATGTGCTTTTGCTTCTCAATTCTCTTCCAAATTTCAACCAAGGGTTGAAATTCTTTTTGATCCTGGCCAGGGCAGTCATAAGCTCATGGATGTGAAACCAGGTTCATGATGAGACTCACCAGTCTGTCTCCAGCAGTCAGCTAACTCAAGTCCCACCTGAGAAATCCAGCCTACGCTTGCTTTTCTTGCCAGGAGTACAAACCACAGTGTATCTGATCACCAAGGACAACTCAAATTCGTGGCCAGATATAAAGAGGGAAGCCCCCTTCATCATTTTGTGTTAGCTGTCTCTGCTCCTCACAGCCATGCTCAGCTACAGCAACGCTCTTCAAGGGGAGGTTGCTTGCTCACACCATTGCAGGCTCTTCTGCAGCTTTTTTGGGCCTGACAACAAATCTCAGATATATCAACTCAGTGTATCTGAAAAGCCAATAAGTTCCTGAGTGCATAAAACAAACAAGAAGAGAGAGAAAAGAGAGAGAAAAGAGAGAGAAAAGAGAGAGAAAAGAGAGAGAAAAGAGAGAGAAAAGAGAGAGAAAAGAGAGAGAAAAGAGAGAGAAAAGAGAGAGAAAAGAGAGAGAAAAGAGAGAGAAAAGAGAGAGAAAAGAGAGAGAAAAGAGAGAGAAAAGAGAGAGAAAAGAGAGAGAAAAGAGAGAAAAAAGAGAGAGAAAAGAGAGAGAAAAGAGAGAGAAAAGAGAGAGAAAAGAGAGAGAAAAGAGAGAGAAAAGAGAGAGAAAAGAGAGAGAAAAGAGAGAGAAAAGAGAGAGAAAAGAGAGAGAAAAGAAATAATCCCAGCAGTTGAAACAATCTTGTAACTCCACAGATGTGGCTTCCGAGAGCTCTGGCATCCCAACACAGGGCTCACAAGGAATCCCTGCCTTGCCATTCCCTGCGCTCCTCCTCACCCCGGCACCACTGCCCGCATCCCATCTGAGGAACAGGCTGGAAACCTGACCTACCTGATAAAAGACCTTGCCAATTTTATTTTATTTTGTTTTGATTTTAAACCAAACCAACACTTCCACAATTTATGAAAAATAAGCCAAGCCAGACCATGCACAAACTGCTCTGGTGGAAAAGCCAGAGAGACGAAGACATTGCGCTGTGCAGGGGAGATACACACAAAAATAGAACAGTGAGGTGGGGAGATATTTGAGGATATTTTTGTTGCTGAAGCTAGAAAGCCAGAACTGGAGGGCAGGTTCACAGAGGGTAGCAAACCCCCAGGCTGGCACTGTCCTGCAGCCCTGGACTAGGATGGGGAAGAGCTCCTGGAACATGGCTCCACTGGAGCTTGTCAGCGCAGAGGAGAAACACTGCAACTTCCACACAGGCCAGCAAAGAACCTGCAAAACCATCACCACACTGCAATGTGTGGAGAGCTGCTGCTGTAGCTACCAGCATTTCATCCTTTCCACAACCAAAGCAAGGCCCGCCCATCGCTGCTGCTGTCAGTTTGGCGCTCTTTATGGATGCAGGGTCCACATACATTTCCACATACATTTGATTTAAAGATTGAAAATATTACATAAGGTGCATGTTGTGACGCGGGCCTGGTTTAAGGCAATGCTGAATATTTACGGAACAGCTTCACTGACTTCAAACTAAAGATGTGATGTGACAGGGAAAGTTAAGCTGCTCCAGTCTGTATGGGGGTGGTATACAACATACACCACATGAGTGGATGGCTCATGCCCTCTCCACAGTGACCAGTGAAGTGTTTTGTTTTGTTTTTACCATCTTTGGCTTCAATAAAATCTATTATTAGTGCTTTTACTATTTTAGAGCCAAGATACAAAAAATAACACATCCATTTCCAATTTTGGACGAATTTAGAAGAAGAGAGGGGGGGAAAAGAAGAAAAACAAAGAGCGGAGTAAGAAAGAGGAAACTGTAGATGCCTAGTGCCCACTTCTGAGAAGCTCCTTGTGGGGTTTTATGGTCTGTTGTGATGGATCTGAACTTGCAATCATGCTTGTCCAGAAAGCAGGCTCAATGAGGGATAAACTTCCACATCCTAAAACATTCAGCTGGGTGTGAGTCTGCACAACCATGACCCTGAGGTGAATGGTGCTGGAATGATCCTTACCCGTCCACTCCCTACAACACCTACACCTCCTGTTTTTCTTGTTCCAAAATCATGTCCTAAAACCACAAGAACAACTTAAGAATGATATACTGTCACACTGAAAACAAGTCACACAGTTCTTTGGCCTATATCGTCCCTTCAAAGCCCAGGGGAGAGAGGAGGATTTCTGTTTGCACTGCAGCCCTCTTTCGACATGATGTCCCATTAGGGCACCAGGTGAAGCAGCAGCAGGCCACATTTCTAGCATGAGAACATCCTGCAGGCAGCACCCATCAGTTTGGTAACACTGGTCTGATCATCCTTCCAGGAGAAGGCTGGTCCATACATGGCTCCAGCATGCATAACTTGCTCTTGGGAATCATGCTCTGCAGTGGGGCATGTTGACAGCAGCAGTGTTACTGCTTTGCTGTGCTACCTGGGTGTAAAGAGAATGCAGTTAATGACAAAGTCTGAGTCACCAAGCACACACTGCAGCTGTATGCCTGGAAGCCCTAGACCCAGCACTAGGTGAGGTGCAAGCACTGGGTGAGGTGCCGACACCGGTGAGGTGCTAAGCACTGGGCG